>NC_090647.1:381668861-381923861 GCF_040937935.1 Hyperolius riggenbachi | reverse complement strand
CACCTGAAGCAAAAATAAACTTATGATATAATGAATTGAATTGTATGTGTAGTAGTACAGCTAAGAAATAGAGCATAAGTAGGAAAGAAGAGAGTCTCATTTTGTTTTCCAGTACAGGACGAGTTAAATAGCTTCAGTAAACTATGCAAAAGAGCGTCGCTGACCTCGAAAGCGGTCCTGTTTTCTGAACCACTTATCTCAAGCTAACTCTGTTTCTTTGCCGTTTAAGGTTTTACTGCAGGAAAATTCAAATAATCATTGTTTCTGCTTTGTTTAACCCCCCCGGTGGTATTTCCGAGCTGAGCTCGAGCTAGCTAAAACTGCCACTCCTGCCTGTTGCCTGGGTCCAGCGCGTGGTCAGTGGGACTCCAGGCTACTCTACCCAGCCACCGGGATCCCCTTCACCTCCGCTCTTCTTCCAGGATCCCTGTGGCCAATCAGCGGTGAAGCGTCGTACATTTACGTCGTGACGTCATCGGGGGTGGCACTACATTTTCAAGTTTACCTGAACTTTTGCACAGGGCATAAGGAGAACATAGAGCAATGAGCCCTGTATGTATATAGAGAGTTTAGCCTGTTTGATCCGCCCATCTGGACCCCTCAATGTGCTGCACAGGGCAGAAGGAAGGATTTTATTTGAGCTCTCCTGTGACACCTGACTGCCATGGCAGATAAGCTCATTTGAAAGCACAGGATGTTAACAATATAGCCATTTGGTTCCCAACTGCTTCTGAGCTAAGAGCTTCTGCCTTATTAATGATTTTTGCCTGGATTTTGACTACTCTGCCTGCACCGACCTCTGCCTGGATTAGGACTACTCTCTGCCGGCCGCCTGCACGACCTCTGCCTGGATTAGGACTACTCTATGCCTCCCGTCCAAGACTGATCGCAAGGGGAATAAAGTCCGAAAGAAATCACGCTTCTACTGATGTCGCCCTCTGTGCCATTCCCGGTTTCAAAATATACCACACGTGGGAAGTGTATTAGGTATATATGTACATATTGTATAGTCTGGTGCCTTATTTGTACTGTTCACTATTTTTTAAGCTTATTCATTAATTTAATTATTTCAACAATTTTGTGTTCCAGTATTTTATTTATATGCAGGATGTCTACCAGGCCTTTATTCTGATATATTTTGGTGAGTTAAGACTTAAGAATTGGAGGCCTAAAATTCTTGAAAAAAAATGTACTGCTTTTAGACCCATAAATCCAGACAGAAATGCACCGCCAGGGAGATTAAAGGGAATCTGAAGTCAAAATAATGTTATGATATAATGAATTGTATGTGTAGTACAGCTAAGAAACAGAACATTAGTAGCACATATGTAAGTCTCATATTGTTTCCAGTACAGGAAGGGTTAAGAAACTTCACTTGTTATCTACAATGCTGCCCATAATTATTCATACCCCTGGCAAATTTTGACTTAGTTACTTTTATTCAACCAGCAAGTAATTTTTTGACGGGAAATGACATAGGTGTCTCCCAAAAGATAAGACATTATTGTGGGAAAAGAAAACATTTCTCAGATTATTTGCATTTGAGCAAAAATTGTCCTGTCCAAAATTATTAATACCCTTTTCAATAATCAATAGAAAAGCCTTTATTGGCTATTACAGCAATCAATATATAATTGCAATCAATATAATTGCAGACCAGCTTTTTGCACGTCTCCAAAGGTATTTTTGCCCATTCATGTTTAGCAATGAGCTCTACATCTTTCAGGTTGGAGGGTCTTCTTGCCATCGCCCTGATCTTTAGCTTCCGCCACATATTCTCAATTGAATTCAAGTCAGGACTCTGGCTGGGCCACTCCAAAACGTTTATGTTGTTGTCCGCCAACCATTTCTTCACCACCGTTGCTGTGTGTTTTGGGTCATTGTCATGCTGAAATGTCCACTTGTGCCCAAGGCCAAGTTTCTCTGCAGACGGCCTGATGTTGTTTTTGAGAATCCCCATGTATTGTTCTTTTTTCATGGTATCATTACTGTGATTCGTGTACCTTATCTGGAGAAGTGGCATCCTCCTTGGTCTGCATCCGTGGAGCCCAGCAGTGTGCCGTACCAGTTGGATTGTTTGCCTTGAGAGTTTGCCACCAGCAGAGCCCAGATTCACCAAGATGGCCTTGGTGGTGATTCTTGGATTCTTTTTCACCTCTCTATCCTCTTGTCCAGCACAGGTGTCACTTTTGGCTTCCGACCACGTCGAGATTTTCCACAGTGCGGAACTTCTCGTATTTAACCCTCCTGGCGGTAACCCCGAACGTAGTTTGGGGTAAGCTGCGCAGGAGGATTTCTCAGGCCCTGCTGGGCCGATTTGCATAATTTTTTTTTAGCTGCGCGTGTACACCGATCACCGCCTCTCTGCGCCGATTCGTGGCTACCCACCGCGCTGCCCCCTGGCGGTTTTTAATAGACCGCCAGGAGGGTTAACAATACTTTGCACTGCAGCCACTGGAACTTAAAAACATTTAGAAATTGCCTTGTAGCCCTTTCCTGACTTGTGAGCAGGCACAATGCACAGCCGCAGGTTCTCACTGAGCTCCTTTGTCTTAGCCATGACTGTCCACAAACCAACTGCAGAGATCGGCTTTTTTTACCTGTTGAGTTGATTAAAACAGTGGTTCCCAGTTAATCAGGGTAATTAGGATGCTTTAGAACAGCTTGAACTATTTGGAAAGGTATAGAACTTTAGATTTTCCCACAGACTGTGACAATTTGTGAAGGGTATGAATAATTTTGGACAGGACACTTTTTGCTCAAATGTAAATTAAAGCTGAGAGTCCCCCCCCCCCACCACCACCACCACCACCACCACAATAATGCCTCCTGTCTTATCTTTTTGGAGACACCTATGTCATTTCCCGGAAATTTCTGATTGATTAAAAATAACTAAGTCAAAATTTGACAGAGGTATGCATATGGACAGCACTGTATGTAAAAGAGCTTCTCCTAGCTCTGACTAATTTAGTTGGCTGCAGGGCGATTTTCTGAAGCACTAATACATCAAACAAACAGTAAAAGACAACTTCAGATAAGATTTTACTGCAGAGAAGTTCGAAGGGTCATTATCTCTGCTCCGTTTCATAGTTGAAAATGCAGAGTGTTGTTTGTAAACTGCAAATATTAGAGAATGATGCAATGTTATTAAAAAAAAAAAAAAAAAAAGCTATTTAACTGAAAAAAATAACTGTTCTTTGCTACCAATGTTCTATTAATTATCCATACTACACATACAATTCATTAGATCATTCATATTTTTTTTAGCTTCAGAATCACTTTAATAGTTAAGACAAAGAGAGTGTCAGGAGGCGACAGGCTGGGAATGCGAGTGATACTTCGCAATCCCAGCCACAATATCACCCTCTATGCTGCTATAGCAAGCATATAGCAGCATAGAGGGCGATATTGTGGCTGGGAACGAGAAGAATCACTCGCGTTCCCAGCCTGTCGGCTCCTGGCGGCGAAACCGGAAGTGGCTGCCGGCGGGGACAGGAGGATCGGAGGGACACGGCGAGGGCACCGGACAGCTGCAGGGGGCTATTGGAAGCCCCAGGTGAGTAAAACTCATTTTTTTGGGTTGACTTAAGGTTCACTTTAACATGTCCAGTCACCATTGAATGTTTTGATCCATTTTTATATTTAAATGATACACAAAATGAAACAAAGCTACCTAAAGCACAGAGGTAGGTTTATGCTGGATCCACATACTGTGCTTTGTTTGCTACTCTCCTCGTTTCCCCGTCTCTAATCATTCCATGAAAAATCTGACTTTTGACTAAAGTCAAATTTTCAGACAAGGAGAGGCAGGCTTGCTGCGATCTTCCCTCCTATCACCACCTCTTGCCCACCCCATTCACTCCCCTTAATAGAAGGCAATGGGAGGGTGATAGAAGGGGACATCATGGCAAGCCTGTCCAAAAATTTGACTTAAGGCAAAAGTCAAATTTTTCAAAGAGTGGTTGCGAGAGACTTAGGGGAACAAGGAGAGAAATGAGCAATACAGAGGTATGTGGATCCACCATGACCATACCTCTGTGCTTACCTTGTGTCTTGTGCCTTGTGAACATTCAGATAATTTGTTATTTAAACAATCTTAAATTTAGTGTATTCCTCACACTCACATTTATATTTAACTAAACAGCATAGCTGATTTAACTTACTTGCACAATAATTAGTTTTCTCTCCCTGGGTTTACCATCAGGCCATTCCTCTCCAAAACAAAGGTTTATTTCATAAGATAGCTGCTTAACTCCTCCTCCCTTTTGAAGAGAAATAAGGTCTAAGAAGAGAATAAGAGAATAAGAGAATAAGAAGAGAATAAGGATTAATAAAAAAGACAAACATTTAAACAAAAAAAAAAAGAAAAAAGGATGGCGTGTGTCAGGACCGGCACCCACGGCAAGCCTGCAGACACAGATCCTGACAGTTTTTGACCAAATCAAGAGGAGGAACAGCCTTATTTAACCCTCCTGGCGGTATATTAAAAACCGCCAGGGGCCAGCGCAGCTGGTTTTTTTATTTATTTATTTATTTTATATCATGTAGCGAGCCGAGGGCCCCGCCGATCGCCTCCGGCGATAGGCGATCAGGAAATCCCGTTCAAAGAACGGGATTTCCTGGAGGGCTTCCCCCGTCGCCATGGCGGGATGACGTCACCGACGTCTAAGGGAGTCCCGATCCACCCCTTGCTGCTGCCTGGCGCTGATAGGCCAGGCAGCGCAGGGGTCTAGGGGGGGGGCTGTCTTGCGACGCGGATAGCAGTGATCGAGCGCGGGGCGGCGGCGATCGAAGTGCTAGCAGAAAAAAAAAAATTATTCAAATCGGCCCAGCAGGGCCTGAGAAAACCTCCTGCACGGCTTACCCCGAACTACGTTCGGGGTTACCGCCAGGAAGGTTAAGCTAAAACAATGCTGTCTCCCTCAACCACACTTTGCAAGACTAGCAGTCCTGTGCAAACGATTCTATTAGACACCATACACACACAGATTCCTGCACTGAACAGAGATCTGTCCCTGTCTACGGCAATTACAACAATTTCGTTCTATGCTGTCAAGCTGCATGCACTCAGGCATTCACATATCTTGGGTCAGCCATGGGCTTTAGGTTAAAACTATGGGAACACCACACACACAATGCAATCTCACATGAGTAGCAATGAAACAAGCATACAATATAACACTGATCTATAACACAATACTCTGCAGTCTCTCTCTAGGAGATGTAAATTCTCTGCTTAGTACACAGAAGAGGAATGCAGAAAGTATGCATATAGAAATATTTACAAAAACAAAAAGTAAAAATGACCAGAGTAAGGTCTAATTCCTGGTGCGGGAGAATGCAATTGTGATGATAGATCAGGTTATTTCTAGCGTAACCAAATCTCCAAAGGAAGTACATTTTATGAATCTGAGGGCTGGTTCTTATAGGAGGGAATGTAACCTGGGGCTACCCAAAATCAAATTAAAAAATAATCCAATTTCCTCCTATTCTATAAAAAGGGTGACATCGTCCTTGGTATGCAAACATCAGAGAGAATATGCATCCTCAGCTGTTTCCGAGACAACAGAGGATCTATTATGTTGCACATACATGGCTCGATTTTGCCACTAGATTCCGTGCCCCATCGTTTTCCGCACTTGATTCTGCAGTTGATTCTCTTATCTTCCGCTCGTTTTTATCTTTTCCCATTGTCCTCCATGCAGAATCAAGCGCGGAAACGATCGGGCGGGAGATCGGACATGTCGGAAATTATCTATAGAGCCATATAAAGGGTTTAGAATCGAGCCGTATATTCCCACCATTAATGTGCTAATGCTACTTCCCTTATTCCACTCACTGTCCAAGGTGTTTGCATATGACAATACAGTAGAATCCCTTTATAGTAAACTCCAATGTCAAAGAGGCCTTCGTTTGACAGCTACATGGATGCATTATTAAAACAATTCAGAAAAAGCTACTCTTTTTGTGGAATTATTTGTGGAGTCATTTGTGGTGTTATAAAAGAGAGATACTGAGAGCCCGATATGGTGTAGTATGTATTGGAACCAGGAGGAATGGTGATAAGTAAGTGTTATACTCACAAACATGGGTTACCGCTCAGGCAACCACTGTATATGCAGGTGGGGAGATTAGACCTGTCCCCACTCAGGAATAAGATGTCGCTCTCAGAAGAAGGAAAAGAGGGTGTATCACCCTTCCACCCAGGGTGGATATCTTGACAAATAGATGTACAGAGGCGCCAAAAGGATAAAATATGCTAAAATGTTTAAAATATTCGGGTGGCGGTGGTGGGCCGACCACTCACAAATAGACACAATGCTGTCGTTTAACCACTTCACAACGGAGGGGTTTTACCCCTGAAGCACCAGCGCGATTTGTACCTTACAGCGCTGCTTCCATTGATTTTTTTCTGTGATATGATTGGTAATTGGGGACTGGGGTCCCCATAACCAATCCTTGCACTGCAGAGCGGGCGTGTGTGTGCGCACGCGCGCGGGTCGCGCGATCGCGCATTTGTTTACATTTCATTGTTATCAATGGAGACTGCTTCTGTTTGAAGCAGTCTCCATTGTGTCCGCAATCGGCGCGTCTAATTGGATTTAGGAACACTTGTTCCTAACATCCAATTAGTCACCTGCTGTGCTGGCTGGCTGGAGTGTGCGCGCCAGGTCCCCACCCACTCCCAGCCAGTAAACAAACAAGTGCACCTTTCTCCGTCCCTGGGGGTGAAGCAGTGCGCAGAGGGACGGAGAAATTTAGCACTGGGGGGGTAAAGTGGTTAAACTCAAGACAAATTATTTACATACTCCAAGAGCAAAGTCGCAACGCGTTTCACGGGCACAATCCCGCTTCATCAGGCATTAAACAACGGAGTAGCACACAGCTAGTGGTCCAGTATACGCTTGGCACCTCTGTGTGCACAGTGTGTACAGAGGTGCCAAGCGTATACTGGACCACTAGCTGTGTGCTACTCTGTTGTTTAATGCCTGATGAAGCGGGATTGTGCCCGTGAAACGCGTTGCGACTTGGAGTATGTAAATAAATTGTCTTGAGTTTAAACGACAGCATCGTGTCTATTTGGGAGTGGTCGGCCCACCACCGCCACCCGAATATTTTAAACATTTTAGCATATTTTATCCTTTTGGCGCCTCTGTACATCTATTTGTGGTGATATGTAGAACTTAAATGTTAACATCAAGTGAGAGGATCTTGATAACTCACCACTTAAGAAGGTTTCCAAACAGAAAAGTTTCACTTTCTTCTGACGCTCAATCAGATTTGGAATGTTTGGAGAAGGCGAGCAGGGTCCTGTCCAGTACACCTTGCACTGGCAAAGCCTTACAGCATATATAGCATGGCCACTGACTTCCAAGATAAGACCCCGATCCATTACATCTAAGAGACGGCTAGTGTACAACTTTTGTCTCTCATTTACAATCTGCTCTGGTCCTGGAAATCGAACTTGTTCCAGACTGATGGGACCAAAAAGTTCTTCTTGGTTTGGCATCGGACCAAGGTCTCCATAAAAAAGTCGACAGCCTTGAGGGTTACTGACAGTCATTGTTTGACCCATTTCTTTTCCCCTGTATAAGAACTGGATCTCAAGATCTGTCACTGCAAAACAATAAAAACGCATAACTATTTGATGAAACAAAAACAAATGTCCAACGAGCTGAGTGGCTAATAACAATGAATGAATGAGTCATAGCATACAAACACCGCTAACATTTTAGTCAGGAGAGCAGTTTACTGTGGCCCACTTCACTGAAATCCACCAAGTGGGTCACACTGAGCCAGCACACATCCATGGTCAGTTAAGGTCCATACACACACCTGATCAAAAGCAACGACGGGTCCGTCGTCACCTCCTGCTGGGTGTGTTTTCAGCAGACAGTACAGCGTGTGTACACCGACAGACTGTACAAATGCTGTGCTGTCTGCTGAAAACACGCCCAGCAGGAGGTGACGACGGACCAGTCGTTGCCTTTGATCAGGCGCGTGTACGGACCTTTAAGGTGCATACACCCCTTTGACTGATCTCACCCAAAACTTCCAGTCAACAGGAAAATTGCATTGGATTGATGATTCAAATAAAAAATTGTAATGTGTGTGCCCACAATAAAGTGCCTGGAGTACCAGTACACCTTTATTCTTTCAATGAAACTCACTATAAAAGGTCTTGTCTCCACTCGTCAGTTTTTCTGCATGTAAAAATTCAAGTGTGAACTAGCCAACTGATTAACATTGGTTGCGGTTTTCCTGTGCAGAAAATGCACAAAAAAACTGACAAGTGGAGATAGGGATTTATAAGGGAGGTTCGTAACACAGTATGCTGCTGGGGGAGTGCCTTTCCTTACGTACTGTGGGGCTGCTTGTGTAGCCCCTCGTCCCTGTGAAGGTTGTCATCACAGGCCACCTGTGAGCACGTTCCCGGGCCACAATGTATTACATATATTCTCCAAGATTACCTAGCGCAGGGAGAGCCGTCCCTCTGCTTCTCCAGATGCCCAGATTACATGTGGTGGAATAATACATACGCTTACAAAGCACACCCCATGTGCTTTGTAGGCCACACAATTAAGTTTGACTACAAGCATCCAGGCACTCTGTACTTCTGGTATGAAATCCACATTAAAGTGGAATAAAACGAACATAATATTCAATAAAAATGTGTTTTCCTACTTTTTATTACCCATTCAGTCACCCCATTTACTTTTGGGCACAAGTAATATTGCCCTTTCACAAAGTGCAGTTTATCTACTCTGAAAGCTGCCATTGCATTTAATTCATATATTTAAATATAAATACAGCAGCTATCTAGTGATTAATTTCTCATCTGTGTCTGCTAGTCAGATTCAATGTCACCTCAGATCACAAGCTAAAAGTTCGGATTACAAGCTTCCACTGAAGAATAAAGTATGTTAACTGTTTGAATGCTGTTCAGCTAAAAAAACTGCTGGTAGTTGGTTTAAAGAGAATCTGTATTGTTAAAATCGCACAAAAGTAAACATACCAGTGTGTTAGGGGACATCTCCTATTACCCTCTGTCACAATTTCGCCGCTCCCCGCCGCATTAAAAGTGGTTAAAAACAGTTTTAAAAAGTTTGTTTATAAACAAACAAAATGGCCACCAAAACAGGAAGTAGGTTGATGTACAGTATGTCCACACATAGAAAATACATTCATACACAAGCAGGCTGTATACAGCCTTCCTTTTGAATCTCAAGAGATCATTTGTGTTTTTCTTTCCCTCTGCAGCTATCATCCACTGAAGTGTCAGGCTGTTTCTTCCTGCAGAGTGCAGACAGCTCTGCCTGTATGTAATTCCTCAGTATGTGAAAGCCCAGCCAGCTCAGAGGAGGATTTATCCAGCTTGTAAAAGATAAGAAAGAAGAGAGAAGCTGTCCTAATCTAAATAATAAACAGGCAGTGTGCAGAGAGGGGCCTGGAGTGGGGAGATGCATCACAGAACCACAACACTGAAGAACTTGGCAGCCTTCCAGACACAGGCTGACAAGTCTGACAAGAGAGAGATAAGTTGATTTATTACAGAGATGGTGATAGTAGAACGTGCTGCAGTAAGCCAGAACACATTAGAATAGCTTTTGGAACTTGTAGGATGATAAAAAACAGGATGCAATTTTTGTTACGGAGTCTCTTTAAGGCTGTAAATCTTTTAGAGAAAAAAAGAAGAATTGTTGAGTTTCAGATCACTTTAAAGTGACACTGAAGTGATAAAAGAAAAAACTTGTGATGCAATGATTTATATATGTAGTACTGATAATTAATAGAACATTAATAGCAAAGAAAATTGTCTCATATTAATTGTTCTGATTTTTTTTTAACAACATTTCATAATCCTGTCATATTTGCAATTATAAGTCACACTCTGTAGTTTGAACTATAAAAACAAGCAGAGCTTGAACTCTTTCAACTTCCCTGCAGTAAAAAGGTTATCTAAATCTGTGTCTGACTGTGTCTTTGATGTATAAGTGCTCCAGAATACAGCGACCCAAGTTTGGTCGGAGAGCACAGAGAGGCTCTTTTGCATAGATAACTGAAGTTTCTTAAAGAGACTCCGTAACGGAAAAAGGTTCTCCTAGGGGTACTCGCCTCGGTAGGGGGAAGCCTCTGGATTCTATCAAGGCTTCCCCCGTCGTCCTGTGTCCCATGGCAGTCTGGCTGCAGCCCACGGAACGCACAGCCGATAATGTCAGGCTGTGCAATATTTACTTTTTCTGGCTCCAGCGAGGGCGCCGTTGCTGCTCTCTGCTCAGAAATAGCTGATCTCTGTCGGGTCCGCTCTGCTACGCAGGCGACTTGCGTCTGCGCAGTAGAGCGGGCCGACCGTGATTGGCTATTTCCGCCTATCTCTGAGCAGAGAGCCAATACTGCACCTGCACTGGAGCCGGGAAGGTAAATATTTACATCCCCGCCGTTCATGGAGCTTTATCGCTGCTGTGGGACACAGGCGCACGGGGGAAGCCTCGATAGGATTCAGAGGCTTTCCCCACCCGAGGGGAGTACCCCCCAGGGGAACTTTTTGTAGTTACATATTTTCTTTAACTCTTCCTCTACTGGAAATAACAGACTCTTTGCTACTAATTGTTCTATTTCTTAGCTGTACTACACATACAAATCATTATCTCATAAGTTTATTTTCACTTCAGATTCCCTTTAACAACAAAGTACAACATCAATTCAGAGACACTACCCCAAAGCTAAATACAGTGCCTCCGGGAAAGTATTCACAGCCCATCACTTTTTCCACATTTTGTTATGGTACAGCTTTATTCCAAAATGGATTAAATTCATTTTTTCCTCAGGATTTTACACACAACACCCCATAATGAATTGAGGCTTTGGCAAATGTATTAAAAATAAATAAAACTGAGAAAGCACATATACATAAGTATTCACAACTTTTGCCAAGAAGGTGAAAATTGAGCTCAGGTGCAACCTGTTCCCCTGATCATCATTGAGATGTTTCTGCAGCTTAACTGGAGTCCACCTGTGGTAAATTCAGTTAATTGGACATGATTTGGAAAGGCACATACCTGTCTATATAAGGTCTCACAGTTGACATTTCCTGTCAGAGTGCAAACCAAGCATTAAGTAAAAGGAATGGTCTGTAGACCTCTGAGACAAGATTATCTTGAGACACAAATCGTGGGAAGGTTACATAAAAATTTCTGCTGCTTTGAAGGTCCAAATGAAAACCAATGTTAGTACCTGCTAGCGTTGTTTTGAACAATCCTTCAGGGCAAAGGTGAGACGTCGCTCCTCCCAGGAACAGCAACAGACAGCACTTCCCCTATAAAAAAAGTCACATGGTTAGTCCACCCACCATGCATTTAGCCAAGTCCCGACAGGTGAATATTCCACTAACCCATAACTGTGCAACTATCAGACACAGAAAATGAACATCCAGGTGGAATCGTGGCCCTGAAGGATTGTTCAAAACAACGCTAGAAGGTACTAACATTGTTTTTTCCCACAATCCTTCAGGGCAAAGGTGAGACAATTAACAAGTAATACAACCTCAGGGTGGGACCACTGCTTGGAGAACCTTTCTACCAAACACTTAGTCATGTGCAGACATCACATCCATTCGGTAATGACGGGTGAACGTAGAAAAGCTTGACCACGTTGCTGCTTTACATATTTGCCCAGGCGAAGCCCCTGCATTATTAGCCCAAGAAGCTGCCATAGCTCTAGCAGAATGAGCTTTAAATGAAGCAGGAGCCTTACTTCCCATAACTCTGTAAGCTTCTACAATAGCTAACTTAATCCAATTAGCAATAGTAGTTTTAGAAGCTCTCTGACCTACAGTTTTCCCTTAAAATAAAACAAATAAGGAATCTGTCTTCCTGACATCTGAAGTTCTGCTCAAATATTCCAGAACACATCTTCTAGCATCTAATGAGTGAAAAATCCTCCCCTTTTCACAACTTGGATTCACACAGAAGGTAGGCAAAACAATATCTTGCAACCTATGAAACCTAGACATAACTTTCGGACAGAATTTAGGATCTGTCTGTAACACTAACCTATCCTGAAAATAAGGACTTTTCATAGACAAGGCTTGTAGCTCACTGACCTGTCTGTAGTGATGGCTACAAAAAATACTGTCTTTAACGTAATAACTGTCCTCTAGAGGTTCAAAAGGACCTTTGGAAGGCCCTTTAAAACCACTGATAAATCCCAAGGAGAAAATGTATGGTTTATAAACTGGCAGTTTTCTAGAAAGAGCCTTTAGAAACCTCACTATCAAAGGAGAGGAAGACAAGGGGATACCTGAAAAAGCAGAAGAAAATCCAGGACTGCTGGAATTGACAGGCTATCAAACTTAGAGATGGGACAACCAAAGATGGAAAGTTTTCCAGTATTTCAAGTAGATCTTCCTAGTACCTTCTTTACGGCTACCAGTCAATGCAGAGGCCACCTTGTCAGATACTCCCAATCTTTTGAGTAAGGCTAATTCAGGATCCAGACAGAGATTTAATCTGTCTGGATGTGGATGCCACAGGTTGCCTTGCAGCAGTAGATCTGGCCTGTGAGGAAGTTTCTAAGGGTCTTCCGATGCTAACCTCCTGAGAGCTGAAAACCAACTCCTTCTTGGCCAACAAGGTGCAATCAAAATCATCCGATTTTGACAACCTCTCCATTTGCTGATGACTGCCAAAATCAAATTGAGAGGAGGAAATGCATACAGAAGAAAAAAGTTCCACTCTTGAATGAATGCATTCACCCCCAGGCTTTGCTCTCTTGGATTGAGGGAGAAGAAACTCTGAATCTGGGCATTGTCTTCTGTTGCGAACAGATCGATTGACCGTGTTCCCCATCGTTTTGTGATGTCCACGAACACCTCTCTGTGTAGAGACCACTCTGATGACAGAATCCTGCTTCTGCTCAGTTTGTCTGCCTCTATATTGAGTGTTCCCTTGAGATGAACAGCTCTCAAGGATAACACATTCTTTTTTGCCCAGGACAAGATCTCCTCCGCTTCTTCCTGCAACAGGAATCTCGTGCCTCCCTGGTTGTTGACAAACGCCACTGCCGTAATGTTGTCCGACTGGATCAGAACATTGGATTGTGCCAGTATTGATTGTGCCTGAACTAAGGCCAGTTTTACTGCCCTTAATTCCCTCCAATTGGATGACCTCTGAGACTCCAGCTTTGTCTACTTCCCCTGAATGGCTCGGTGAGCTATATGAGCTCCCCAGCCCCAAGCGCTTGCATCCGTAGTCATTACTTTGTCTACAGGCTCTTTCCAAGGCCTTCCCCTCACAAAGTTGGATTCCTCTAACCTCCATTGCAGAGACAACACAATAGTTTGAGGAAATGTGACTTTTAAATCTAATGTTTGCGGACGACCGTCCCAATTTTCTAGAAGAAATCTGCAACTTCCTGATGTGTGCCAGCACCCAGGGTACTGCCACCATTGTCAATGACATTAATCCCAGCACAAACATATCACCCTTAGGGAAACCTTGTCTTCCCTCTGTAGTGATTTCACTGACAAACTTATCTTTAGAATTTTTTCTGGAGGAAGGAAAATCTGATTTACCGAATCCAAGATGCCGAGAAAGGAAGTTTTCTTATTCAGAATCAGAGAGGACTTCTCCAGGTTGATGATCCAACCTAGAGATTGGAGATGTTCCGATACCAGATTTAAATGATCCTTCAGCTGTTCTGTTGAACTTCCGAAAATTAGCAAGTTGTCTAAATACGTAATGATTAAAATCGACTGCTCTCTTAACGGAATCAATGCTTCTCCCGGAATCTTTGTGAAAACTCTTGGGGCAGAAGTGATTCCAAAGGGGAGGCAAACAAACTGGTAGTGTTTTACCATCCCATTTACCTTTACTGCAAATCTTAGAAGCTTTTGCGATTTTTGGTGAATCGGCACATGCCAATAAGCATCTTTTAGATTCAGAGATGCCATAAAGGCCCCTGGAAACAGTAGCTCCCTTACTGAAAAGATGGATTCCATCCGAAACTTTTTCTTTTTCATAGATGGATTCAGGCTTTTACGTTCACAATCAAGCGAAACTTGCCCAACGGCTTTTTTTTTACTACAAAAATAGTCAAATAGAAATCCTGCTTTTGTTCTTTAACTGGCACAGGATGAATTACGTTCTGTTTTAGCATGTTTTGCAATATACTCAAAATCTCTGGAACCAGAATGGGATCTCTTGGGGCTTTTGAGACCACAAATCTTGACGGTGGAGGAAAGGCAAACTCTATTTGGTAACCCAACTTTATTGTCTGGCGAATAAATGGGCTCTTTGACACTTTTGCCGACCTGAGAGAGAAGTATCTTAGCCTTCCCCCCCACCGCCTGACATGAGTCATTGGGATTTTGACTGGGTCTCCGGAGCTTTAGATTTAAAGCCCCCTTTCCCGGACTTGTCAAAATTTTCTCCTGCCTTTTCTCTGATCTTTAGAGGCATCTTTTTGATCACCGTTTGGCTTACGAAAAAAAAACTTTAGTTGCAACCGTTTTTTTCCTAAAATAAAAAACAAAACAAAAAAACTTTTTTATTCGATGTTCTTTCCAAAGCGGAATCCAGCTCTGGTCCAAACAACAATTCTCCTGAAAAGGTACACCACATAGCCTATTTTTGGATGAGATGTTACCATCCCATGTTTTAAGCCACAAAGCTCTACGAGAAACATTAATTAGAGCAGTGGACCTGGCTGTAAACCTAATTGCTTCAGCAGACGCATCTGCTAAATATGCAGCAGCCTTATGCTGGGAATACACGGTACGTTTATTCCCGCTGAATCGAACCGGTGATCGGGAACGCTGATAAAATCCGGCATGCCCGATCACCCGCTGGATCGATTCCCCGCTCGATACCGCGGGCAGGACACTACAAGAAAACGAGCAGAAGATAAGCGCCCGTGGGGACGAGCGGGAATCGATCCAGGCTCCCGCGGGGATGCGCCGGAATCGAGCCAGCAGGAATAACCGTACCGTGTATGCCCAGCATAAGTCAGAATAGCTATAGAATTTAACAATTGCTCAACAGGTGCACCAGCCAGTATGTTACCTTTGAGCTGATTAATCCACAGCTCCAAAGTTCTGGCCACACATGTAGAGGCAACAGCTGGCCTAAATGTAGCCGCACTAGCCTCCCAAGACCTTTTCAAATAAGCATCCACCTTTATATCAAGTGGATCTTTTAGATCCCCAAGATCCTCAAATGCCAAGTCCCCTTGTTTATTCACTTGGGAAAATGGGGCATCCAACTTGGGAAATTTATCCCACAAGGCTGAATCTTCTGCAGTAAAAGGAAACCGTCTTTTAAGCAGGAGAGAAATATAGGCAAACCCCAGCAAAAGTTCCAGCCAGGGGCACATGGCCAGACTGCCTCAGTGTCGCAGTCTCAGCCACCCAGAAGGATCCACCTGCAGCCAAGCACACAGGCTTCACCCAAAGGGGAGATGGCGACCTGCCTGGACACAGGAAAAACCAGCACTGAGGGTGGACTAACCATGTGACTTTTATAGGGGAAGTGCTGTCTCTTCCTGTGAGGAGCGACGTCTCACATTTGTCCTGAAGGATTATGGGAAAAACCAGTGGCCTCCATCATTCATAAGTGAAAGGAGTTCAAAACCACTAGGACTCCTCCTAGAGGTCCTTCCAGAAGGACAACCATCTTTACAACAATCCACCAATCAGGCCTGTAGTTCATGCTAGTTAGGGTTAGCCCCGCCCATTATCTTTTTTATGGGTAAGGTAAAAAAAGTTTTGTGACACTGGCCACTATCACTTTTCCTCCTTTTTCTGTAAAGTAGAGTGACCAGACAGAAGCCACTCCTTGGTAAAAAGGCACATGGTAGCCTGCTTGGAGCTTGCCAAAAGGCACCTGAAGGACTCTCAGACCATGAGAAACAAAATTTTGTGGTCTGTTGAGACCAAAATTGAACTCTTTAGTGTGAATGCCAGGTGTCCCGTTTTGATGAAACTGCCAGGCCCGGATTTACCTCAAAGGAGCCTATAGGCACAGATGTCCTGGCACCCTACACTCCGCCCTCCATGAACCTACAAATCCCGCCGCACCACACCGCAAGTGTGCTGTCTAGCCCAGCTGTCACTCATCCCTTACTTCCCCTGCCTGTCATAGGTACCTACAGGTGCCTCTTGTCATTAGGTAGCCAGAAATACCCTTAATATTAAGTAGCGAGAGGTGCCCCCAAGTATTAGGTAGCTAGAAGCAAATCAGTATAAGGTAGTTACTGTTGCCCCTGACTAAAGGGAGATATTGTCAGTGGAATGCGGAGAGCAGAGTGAGTAACCTCTCATTTACACTCTCATCAGCACTCTGCATGGGGTGCAGGGAGGAAAGCGCTCGGGGAGGGAAGTGAGCCGCCTTTCCATCAAGAGGCGCCTGTAGGCACGTGCCTACAGTGCCTTATGGTAAATCCGGCCCTGGAAACTGCTGTGAATGCACTGCTCATCACCAGGCCAATACAATCCCTACAGTAAAGCATGGTGGTGGCAGCGTCAGGAACTGGGAGGAGAGGACTTCAGCAATGTACAGAGACATCCTGGATAAAAATCTGATCCAGAGCGCACTTGAACTCAGACTCGGGTGACAGTTCATCTTTCAGCAGGACAATGACCCTAAGCACACAGCCAAGATATCAAAGGAGTGGCTTCAGGACAGCTCTGTGAACGTCATTGAGTGGCCCAGCAAGAGCCCAGCACCGCATGTGACTTCTCATTTTTTTTTTTAACTTTTAATAAATTAACCAAAACTTCAAGTAAACTTTTTTCATGTTGTCCTTATGGGGTGTTGTATGTAAAATTCTAAGGAAAAAAAAAAAAAAAAAAAAAAAAAAAGAATTTAATCCATTTTGAAATAAGGCTGTAACCTAAAATGTGGAGAAAGTGATGCGCTGTGAATACTTTCTGGAAGCCCTTTATATACGTCACATCTCATTTTTCTGCATTGCGCCAATCCAAAATGTTACTGTGACACTTCCCATCTAGAATAAAGTAGAGAATACCCCAAGAGGAAATGTGCTAGCCCAAATCCTGCCAGAGCTGTAAGATTTTCATCACCTCCTGTGACTGCAACAACAACAACAAAAATATACTTTTAATTTTAGTCTGCAAATTTGTATACAAAACCGTGGTTCACAATACAATTAAAACTTAAAACCAATACTTGGCATGCGTGCTGTTACTTCCTATATTCCCACAGTCCCTGTGAGGGTATACCACCGTATCGGTCACCCAGCCGCAGCCTATGCAAATCGATCGGTCACCCAATCACAATTGGACATGAGTGGGCCCACCACCCGTCGCACACCACGAGGCCTCCACACTCATGCTATACAGTGCACCGTATCTTTAAAGATGGCCGGCTGAGCTTCTTATCAATGTCCTTCTCCTCAGAGATAATATAATTAATGCACAGCAATCTTCTGGGGGGTATGGCTACTACTGTCCGTTGTTAACAGCATTCTTCCACAACACAGATCTCTATGCCAGATAATATATCCTCCTGCAACAATATGATATGATAAACAGGACTTTCAATACTTTGGAACACTCAGCCGATCGTCTCACTATTCTTCCGCCCATGCAGGGCTGCACATATCACAGCTTGTCTCATGTGTATGATAGATACTCACAACCCTCCCGCAGTGTTGCGCTCTTCTGAGGGAGCTTTACCCAGGGCTCCTAGCATTAATTGATGCCCGATGCTATACATGCATCACCTCGCAGCGGTCTCCTGCTCTGGCCGCTTTCACTTTTTCCGGCGGAGGTTCATGGCGTGGCCCGGCGTCCCGGGTTAGAGAGCGCTCACGTCTGCCAACCTGGCCCCACCCACTGACGCGTTTCGCCCCGCCCACGGGGCTTTCTCAAAGCGAAATGGGGATGAGGTTTCCTGCAGCAATGCGACCTTATAGCCGCTCTTAGTTATGACAATACAATCAGGCTTAGTCCATAGCCACCATTTTAGTTGTGGTATTGAAGGGCAAAAACGGGTATTCATTTACTTTATATTCAATTTCTTCTTATACAAGGGCTTTTTTTTATCCCTGAGGACGATTCCTTTTCCCTCACCATCCCCACCTCAACATTTAACTCAGGAAATACACCATATTTAGATCAGAATTCAAACCTTCCGGTATTCGTGTCCCCAGACGATAGATCCAGGTTGCCTCGATTTTATAAAGGTCATTCTCAATATCACCTCCTCTGTGTGACACTTTTTGTTTTATGATCCCCTTAAAACGTAATCCCGTAGGATCTCTGTTGAGCCCCCAAAGGGCTATCTTTCTCAGCCTTTTCAATATTTTTTACATGTCCCCAATTCGGGTACCCAAACGTTTTGTTTTTCCCACATATAATAAATTGCATGGGCATTTGATACAGTAAACAACTCGTTCAGAATTACAATTTATGTTATCTCTAATGTCAAATGACCTAGTGCCCTTAGCATTTGTAAATGTCTTAGTTCTCTCAACCAGGCTACACACATTGCAATCTCAACAACTAAACATTCCAAATTTCTGGGGATATTTACTCAACCAGGTTTCCCTTTCTTTATTTATAAATTCAGATCTCACCAATTTATTTTTCAAATTTGGGGCTTTTTTTGGCTGTCATATATGGTATTTTTCCCACCAGATTTTTTATACGCTTATCTAGCGACAAAATCCCCCAATGTTTCTGCAGTATTTTCTGTAATGAATACCAGTGGGCCCCATATGTTGTGACAAACCTGAGCATTACCCGGATTCCGCACTCCACAACGAGTTTGTGGCAGAGGCCTTACAATTGGTCTTGGAATATAACTGCTTCTGTTTTGATGGACGTTTCTATCGTCAGACCAGGGGCACGTCGATGGGGGCATCCCGTGCCCCGGCCTACGCTTGTCTACATCTGGGGCTGTGGGAGAGACAGGATGTATACCCCATGGACCTCTTCCAGAGGCATGTTCGCCTGTGGCTGAGGTTCATTGATGACGTGCTCCTGGTCTGGCGAGGCACCAGTGAGCAATTGAACTGTTTCATTGAGATGTTGAGGGAAAATGAGAGAAATCTCAAATTCACCTATGATTGGAGTGGGAAGGAACTTTCTTTTCTGGATTTAAAAATTTGAAAGGAAAATGGAAGGTTGATAACTACCACCTTTAGAAAACCCACAGCAGGAAATACATTACATTATTCTAGCCACCATTTGGAGTCACAAAAAAGAGCAGTGCTGAGGGGGCAATTCCATAGACACAGGAGAATTTGTACCCTGGATGATGATTTCATAAAAGAGGGCCAAGAATAGAGTTTAACTACTTTAGCCTTCAGTCGTTTTCACTTTATGCATCCGAGCAATGTTCACCTCCCATTCATTAGCCTATAACTTTATCACTACTTATCACAATGAACTGATCTATATCTTGTTTTTTCCGCCACCAATTAGGCTTTCTTTGGGTGGTACATTTTGCTAAGAGCCACTTTACTGTAAATGCATTTTAACCGAAAGAATAAGAAAAAAACGGAAAAAAATTCATTATTTCTCAGTTTTCAGCCATTATAGTTTTAAAATAATACATGCCTCCATAATTAAAACTCACGTATTGTATTTGCCCATTTGTCCCGGTTAATACAGTTTAAATTATGTCCCTATCACAATGTTTGGCGACAATATTTTATTTGGAAATAAAGGTGCATTTTTTCCTTTTTGCATCCATCACTATTCAGCAGTTTAAAATAAAAAAATATGGAAATATTTAATCTTTACATTGATATTTAAAACGTTTCGACCCTTAGGTAAATATTTACATGTTTGTTTTTTTTAATTGTAATGTTTTTTGTTTTTTTATATTAAACATTTTATATGGGTATTTTTGGGAGGGTGGGATGTAAACAGTAATTTTTTTCAGTAATTTGTTGATTTTTATTTTTTTTTTACATTTGGTTGTAGTTTTACTTTTTGGCCACAAGATGGCAGCCATGAGTTTGTTTACATGACGTCACTCTAAGCATAACATGTACGCTTAGAGGGACGCATGGGGATGCTAGAGCCAGAAAAAGCGAAGCTTCCGAGAGAAGCTGTTGCTTTTTCTGCGGGGGAGAGGAATCAGTGATCGGGCACCATAGCCCGATTCACTGATTGCCTGGCTAACAAACCGCGGGCCGGGAGCACGCATGCACGCGATCGGCGGCGGGAGTGCGCGCACATGGCCTCCTGGACGTAGCTAGAACGTCCAGGAGGCGAAAGTAGTTAAGATTGATTGAGAGAGGATACCCGAGGATTTGGTGGAACAGAAATTCCAGAGAATGGTGGAGAAAAATAGGAAGGAACTTCGAACAGGTCGATCACCACGTAAAAAAACAGAGGGAGGGGCTGAGAGGGGCAACCCTATTAGGTTTGTCACAACATATGGGGCCCACTGGTATTCATTACAGAAAATACTACAGAAACATTGGGGGATTTTGTCGCTAGATAAGCGTATAAAAAAATCTGGTGGGAGAAAGACCATATATGACAGCCAAAAAAGCACCAAATTTGAAAAATAAATTGGTGAGATCTGAATTTATAAATAAAGAAAGGGAAACCTGGTTGAGTAAATATTCCCAGAAATTTGGAATGTTTAGTTGTGGAGATTGCAATGTGTGTAGCCTGGTTGAAAGAACTAAGACATTTACAAATGCTAAGGGCACTAGGCCATTTAACATTAGAGATAACAAATCGTAATTCTGAACGAGTTGTTTACTGTATCAAATGCCCATGCAATTTATTATATGTGGGAAAAACAAAACAACGTTTGGGTAACCGAATTGGGAAACATGTAAAAAATATTGAAAAGGCTGAGAAAGATAGCCCTTTGGGGACTAATTTTGCTCGCTATCACAACAGAGATCCTACGGGATTACGTTTTAAGGGGATCATAAAACAAAAAGTGTCACACAGAGGAGGTGATATTGAGAATGACCTTTATAAAATAGAGGCAACCTGGATCTATCGCCTGGGGACACGAATACCGGAAGGTTTGAATTCTGATCTAAATATGGTGTATTTCCGGAGTTAAATGTTGAGGGGGGATGGTGAAGGAAAAGAAATCGTCCTCAGGGATAAAAAAAAGCCCTTGTATAAGAAATTAAATATAAAGTAAATGAATACCTGTTTTTGCCCTTCAATACCACAACAAAAATGGTGGCTATGGACTAAGCCTGATTGTATTGTCATAACTAAGAGCGGCTATAAGGTTGCATTGCTGCAGGAAACCTCATCCCCATTTCGCTTTGAGAAAGCCCCGTGGGTGGGGTGAAACGAGTCAGTGGGCGGGGCCAGGTTGGCAGACGTGAGCGCTCACTAACCCGAGATGCCGGGCCACGCCATGAACTTCCGCCGGAGAAAGTGAAAGCGGCCAGAGCAGGAGACGCTGCGAGGTGATGCATCTATAGCATCGGGAATCCATTAATGCTAGGAGCCCTGGGTAAAGCTCCCTCAGAAGAGCGCAACACTGCGGGAGGGTTGTGAGTATCTATCATACACATGAGACAAGCTGTGATATGTGCAGCCCTGCATGGGCGGAAGAATAGTGAGACGATCGGCTGAGTGTTCCAAAGTATTGAAAGTCCTGTTTATCATATTGTTACAGGAGGATAGATTATCTGGCATAGAGAAGGATTGCTGTGCATTAATTCTATTATCTCTGAGGAAAAGGACATTGATAAGGAGCTCAGCCGGCCATCTTTAAAGATACAGTGCACTGAATAGCATGAGTGTGGAGGCCTCGTGGTGCGCGACGGGTGGTGGGCCCACTCATGTCCAATTGTGATTGGGTGACCGATCGATTTGCATAGGCTGCGGCTGGGTGATCGATACGGTGGTATACCCTCACAGGGACTGTGGGAATATAGGAAGTAACAGCACGCATGCCAAGTATTGGTTTTAAAAGTTTTAATTGTATTGTAAACCACGGTTTTGTATACTATTTTGCAGTCTAAAATTAAAACTATATTTAACCACTTCACCACTGAGGGGTTTTACCCCTTGAACACCAGAGCAATTTTCACCTTTCAGCGCTCCTTCCATTAATTTGTCTATAACTATTATTACTTATCGCAAAGAAATTAACTATCTCTTGTTTTTTTCGCCACCAATTAGGCTTTCTTTAGGTGGGACATTATGCCAAGAATTATTTTATTATAACTGTTTTAATGGGAAAATAGGAAAAAATTATTATTTTTCAGTTTTCGGCCATTAGTTTTTAAATAATGCATGCTACTGTAATTAAAACCCATGACATGTATTTGCCCATTTGTCCCGGTTATAAAACCGTTTAAATTATGTCCCTATCACAATGTTCGGCGCCAATATTTTATTTGGAAATAAAGGTGCATTTTTTTTCAGTTTTGCATCCATCCCTAATTACAAGCCCGTAGTTTATAAAGTAACAGTGTTATACCCTCTTGACAAATATTTAAAAAGTTCAGTCCCTAAGGTAACTATTTATGTATTTTTATATGTATTTTTTTTTTTTTTTTTTTTTTTTAAATTACAAAAAAAAAAAAAAAATTGGGGAGTGTGGGCGGTAATGAGTTAATTTATTGTGTAAAACTAATGTATTTGTATATGTAAAATGCTTTAGGGTGTAGTTTTACTATTTGGCCACAAGATGGCCACAGTGAGTTTGTGTTCATGCGACCTGTAAGCGTCCGGAAGGACGCTTACAGGAAGCACTATGAGGCTGGGAAAATCACAATGATCGCGCTGTTTCTCATAGAAGCAGCAGATCATTGCGGGGGCTTAGATCAACGAACAAGAATGGATTTTCCCGTTCATTGATCTCCCGGCAAGCGGGCGGCGGCGTGCACGAGCGGCGGGAGCGCGGACAGCGACGGTAGCGCGGGAGGTACGGTTTTCTCTGTTCTTTGGTTTTATAAGGGTGGAAAAAGGGACGGAGAAATTCGTACCGCAGGGAGTAAAGTGGTTAAGCACATGTAGACAATCTGGTTTTTCTAAAGTTGGAAATAGTATTTATGTTACCAGTGTGTCTCCTCTTAGGCCTCGTTCACATCTACTGCGCTGAAAAACGCGTTAAAGCGCATGGTAAAAAACGCATGCGCTTGTGCACGCTTTAGTCTGCGTTTCTGTGCGTTGCGCTGCGCTTCTTTAAAGCACGTTTTGCTTACTGTAGCAGCAGCAGTTGTCAATAAAACTTTGTTTTTGTATGTAAATGTATTTTTTTCTCCAATTAGGGGTAAAAAACGCATGCGCTTCTATGCGCTTGTACGCGCTTCTATGCGCTAAAAAAGCGGACCCATTCACTTGCATTGCTGTGCGCTTTCCAGCTCAACGCACAGAAATGCCTGCAACACTACGTTTCTGTAACGCTGCTCAGCGCAGCGCATAGATGTGAACCAGCTACATTTAGTTACATGGAAAAATCAATACCTTGCTGATCGCACAGGGCAGTGCGCTGTGGAAAGCGCACAGAAACGGCCCTGATGTGAACGAGGCCTTAGGAGTGGTGCTAATTTTGAAACATGTAGCCGCCAAAGTAGGTGTGATTATAAGGAACAACAAAATTATATTTTATTTTACGCTAGGAGAATATTTTATGAGAACAGTCCTTTCAAGCATTTTAGCACATTATTTTTGTTTGAAAGTCTAATCCCAGATATACAGCAATGCAAGTGGCTTAATTATTGCAAATACCTTCTGCTTTAAGACGGCAAGATTACAAATTACTTTCATCTTCTATAACACTCTTACTTACTTGGAAGGGAGCTAATCCATAATTCAGGAGAACTAAAAAACTCCACACCTCCTGGTGTCTGGGGTACTTCCATGTCCTGTGGCTCTGACTTTGGCCAGCTGGGCTCTGGAGTACAACTCCCTAGGCTTGCTGGTGCCATGGGTGAATCTGGGAAAAAAATATTTTTTTACATTCAAATATACTTCAAAAACATTTCTGGAACATGCACACCAAATCTGAGAGAGTGGAAATCATGGATCCCAGTTGGTATACCCTCAAATGTGGGACCAAGCTAAAGCTGAACTTTCATCCATGACTGTATTTCCTATACTTCCTCTTTGACCATTATCTTTTTTTCTTCCTGCATCTAATTAATACACACACTTATTTAACTTAAAGAGAACCAGAGACGAAGCACCCTCATGTATATTACATTTATCAGTGAGAACATGACAGTAAACACCTACCCTGCTTTCGGTTTCATTCTTCTCTGCTTAATCTGTCTGTTATCAGCTGTGATAAAAATCCCTGAACGAGCATTCAGTCTAGGTCTGACCTGGAATCATTATAGTCAGAGTCAGTCTTCTGTGGAGTCTTTTCAAGCCCAAGCCTGCCCCCCCCCCCCCGGCTCAGCTTTCCTGCTTTGCATACTCAGAGCTCATGACATGGGAGGGGCTGCTCCTGCAGAAAGAAGCTCTGAAACCGACAAGTGTGGCTGTGTGATCTGTGTGCACTGTGCAGCCAGTCATCATTATTATCTACTGTATGCAGTTTCATTTCTATGAGAGACACTTCCTACAGGCAGCCACACAGCATGCCAGAATAATAATAATAGTAGTAATAATAATAATAAAGTTGAAAGCACACAGATGAAAGCCTGGAGCAGCAGCCCTGCTTGACTATAGTTTCGTTGTCTGGACAGCACATCCAGAACAACTCATAACCTGGAAGCAGAAGGGATATGAGCCGGCGGCCATATTGGATTTTTCCTGGAGCATTTATTCTTTACAAGCTATCGACTGATATGTTTATTTAGTGTGAATCGTTCATCTCTGGGTCCCTATAAAACAAGAGATAAGGATATACTTCATAGGTGGCTCTACACTGGTCGATTTTGGTTTTATCAACCAATAGATTTCATCCTTTCATTGAATCAATTATAAATCATATCAAGACAAGACAAGACAAATAACATTTATATTGCGCTTTTCTCCTTGCGGACTCAAAGCGCCAGAGCAGAGCAGAGCAGCAGCCACTAGGGCGCGCTCTATTGGCAGTAGCAGTGTAAGGGAGATTTGCCAAAGGTCTCCTACTGAATTAGTGCTGGCTTACTGAACAGGCAGAGCCGAGATTCGAACCCTGGTCTCCTGTGTCAGAGGCAGAGCCCTTAACCATTACACCATCAGCCAACTGCATCACATTTTGCAGGTTCAATTGATGCAAACCCATCAATTTTTGCCAGATAATTAAATATCGCTTGGAAGAACAGGATGGAATATTTTTGTTGACTGTTCAAGAATTACGTGCATTTCAGTTACATTTCAATCAATTCAGTGTCTCTGAACACATGTGCATCATCAGCTTGGTTAAAGTGTGTGACGTATGCGCAGTCACCCACCAATTCCTGTTCCCTTTGCGGCCGTTTACCATAAAGCCTCAGACCCTGAGGGAATCTTGAAGGCAGACAGCACTGCAGGCAAAGTAACCTTTTGAATTGGTTGGTGAGTCCACACACAGTCCAATTTCGATTGTATATACAATCGATACAATCTGGGATCTCATATAGAGAACAGGTCGCTGCCACCAATCCTCAATAAAGCATGCAAATGCGCCAAGTCTAACTCTAGCTGAATCCTGCAGGAAAACTGGTTAATTTGACAACCTTTCTAGAGATAACAAAACTAATGATATTAATATCCGTTAGGAGTATGGTAAGTTCATAGAATATTTTATTTTTTGTCACAAGTTAGCGGAAAATGACACTTTGTGAAAAAAAAACAATAAAAATCAATTTCCGCTAACTTGTGACAAAAAATGAAATCTTCTATGAACTCACCATACGACTAACGGAATACCTTGGGGTGTCTTCTTTCTATAATGGGGTCATTTGTGGTGTTCCTATACTGCCCTGGCATTTTAGGGGCCCTAAACCGTGAGGAGTAGTCTTGAAACCAAATGTCTCAAAATGACCTGTGAAATCCTAAAGGTACTCATTGGACTTTGGACCCCTTAGTGCAGTTATGGTGCAAAAAAAGTGCCACACATGTGGCATCGCCGTACTCAGGAGAAGTAGTATAATGTGTTTTGTGTTGTATTTTTACATATACCCATGCTGGGTGGGAGAAATATATCTGTAAATGACAATTTTTTTTTTTTTTTTTTTACACACAATTGTCCATTTACAGAGATATTTCTCCCACCCAGCATGGGTATGTGTAAAAATACATCGCAAAACACATTATACTACTTCTCCTGAGTATGGCGATACCACATGTGTGGCACTTTTTTACACCCTAATTGCGCTAAGGGGCCCAAAGTCCAATGAGTACCTTTATGATTTCACAGGTCATTTTGAGAAATTTGGTTTCAAGACTACTCCTCGTGGTTTAGGGCCCCTAAAATGCCAGGACAGTATAGGAACCCCACAAATGACTCAACTTTAGAAAGAAGACACCTCAAGGTATTCCGTTAGGAGTATGGTGAGTTCATAGAAGATTTTATTTTTTGTCACAAGTTAGCGGAAAATGACACTTTGTGAAAAAAAACAATTAAAATCAATTTCCGCTAACTTGTGACAAAATAAAATCTTCTATGAACTCACCATACGACTAACGGAATACCTTTGGGTGTCTTCTTTCTTAAATGGGGTCATTTGTGGGGTTCCTATACTGCCCTGGCATTTTAGGGGCCCTAAACCGTGAGGAGTAGTTTTGAAACCAAATTTCTCAAAATGACCTGTGAAATCCTAAAGGTACCCATTGGACGTTGGGCCCCTTAGCGCACCTAGGCTGCAAAAAAGTGTCACACGTGGTATTGCCGTACTCAGGAGAAATAGTATAATGTGTTTTGGGGTGTATTTTTACACATACCCATGCTGGGTGGGAGAAATTTCTCTGTAAATGGACAATTGTGTGTAAAAAAATAAAAAAAATGTAATCTGATGGGTAGCAGTGACAGGGGGTGACGGGGTGATTAATAGGTGATCAGTAGGTGATTACAAGTGAGAATATATGCAAGCAGTGCACTGGCAAGTTGATCAGAGGGGGTCTGGGGGGCTATTTGAGGGTGTGGCGGGTGATTGGGTGCCCGCAAGGGGCAGATTAGGGTCTGATCTGATGGGTAACAGTGACAGGTGGTGATAGGGTGTGATTGATGGGTGATTGATGGGTAATTAGTGGGTGTTTAGAGGAGAGAACAAATGTAAACAATGCACTTGGGAGGTGATCTGATGGCGGGTCTGCGGGCAATCGGAGGGTGTGGGTGGGTGATCAGACGCCCGCAAGGGACAGGTTAGGGTCTGATCTGATGAATAGCAGTGACGGGGTGATTGACAGGTGATTATAGGGGAGGAAATATGTATACAGTACACGGGGATCTGAGGGTGTGGAGGTGATCAGGAGCCCCCAGGGGGCAGTTAAGGGCTTAATCTAAAAAATAGCATTGACAGATAGTGACAGGGAGTGATTGATGGGTGATTAGGGGGGTGATTGGGTGCAAACAGGTGTCTGAGGGGCTGGGCAGGGGTGGTCTGAGGGGTGCTGTGGGCGATCACAGGGCGGAGGGGGGGGAAGGATCAGTGTGTTTGGGTGCAGACTAGGGTGGCTGCAGCCTGCCCTGGTGGTCCCTCGATCACTGGAACCACCAGGGCAGGAGGCAGCCTGTATAATACGCTTTGTATACATTACAAAGCGTATTATAAGCTTTCATTGCGGCAGATCGGGGGTTAACGCTTCTGAGCGGCCGGTGGGTTGACGTTGCGGGTAGGCGGAGCCTATTGCCAGCGGATGCATGCGCATCACTGTACGCGATCCCCGGCCCGGAAGAGACCCAGGACCCGATGCCAATGTGCGTTACGTGGTCCTGGGCATGCCACTTTGCCGCCGCCAATATACAGTGGGCGGTCGGCAAGTGGTTAAAGGGGTACTCCAGATCATATCTTGTGCACATTTTCATGTGCTTGCTGCAATGGCTTTCGCGAAATCGTGACAAAGTGTACCTGAATTTAGGGGGAAACAAAAAAAGTTCCAACTGTAAATAGAAACCTTTGGATAGTCCAGAGGCTTCTCTGGTCTTCCTACACCCCTCAGTCAGGACCATTTTTCTTCAATATTCGTCATTTATGTTGAATATTCCTTGCAGCCACATTCTCCCTCCATTTACAAGCACATCCACAGTGTGCCGGCAAAGTACAGCCCGCGCCTGGGAAGCAGTACAGAGCTGCTCGTGCATGCCTTTTTCTTCAGTGCCAGAGCGGCTCCGTGCCAATGTGCAGGCGCAAACCCTGTGGGAGCCTGTACAGTGAGGCCATGCATGTAACATGGAGGGGAGCCAGGCCGAAAAGAAGAAGAGGGTCCAAGCCAGCAGCGGAGGGTTTGTGAAGGATTGGGAAAGGCCCCTGGATGCTCCCTCTACAGTGGTAAATATCTACTTTTTTTTTTTTTTTTTTGCTTGGCATCAGATTTCATTTAAAAAGATACATGGAGGTGACACACCATACAAAAATCTTTTACCTAGGTCTAAGCAGCTTGCTAACTAGTTGAAGAATGCGTCCTCCGATTCCCCCCACACGCCTTTGTTTAATTGAAAAAAAATCTCCCTACTAGGTCTCCACACAGCCGGTTGGGACCTTTGATCCAGAAGTACTGCTTTTCGTGCATGCACAGTTAGTTCCTTTCTAACGTCCAGCGCCTGCTCAGTAGGTTCAATATGCATCAGCAGCCACGCTCCTGACGGCCTCCTCCTCACAGCTCATATGATCACAGCACTTAGAGCAGTGCATGAGAAGACGCATCCACAGTGCCAGCGCTGGAATGAGGAAAAAAGACCAAAATTACTTTTGGTAATGTCTTTTCCAGGAGTCGGAAGGACAGCAACCCTGAGACTTGTCTCCCTCCATATAAATTGGATAGGAAGCTAGAACAATTGAACATGCATAAGGCAGGCAGGATATATAAGCAACCTATACACAAACCTCTTCAGTAGTAAAAAAAGATTAGTCCACAACAAATAATGCTTAACAAATAATTTTATTAATATACAAGGGTGGGTTTAATAGGGTGCTGTCCTTCCGAATCATGGAAAAGACATTACCGTAATTTTGGTCTTTCCCAGGACGTACTCAGGACAGCAACCCTGAGACGATAAACACGATACATCATTTAAGGAGGGATAACTGCCTGCAATACATTCCTACCAAATACTAAATCTGAACTGCCAAAAACATCTAGTCTATAATGTTTGACAAATGTATTATGACTAGACCAAGTAGCTGCTTTGCATATTTGTTCTATGGATGCCCCAGCCCTTTCTGCCCAGGAAGTTGAGATTGCTCTAGTACAGTGGTGGCGAACCTATAGCACGCGTGCCTGGGGCGGCACGCAGAGCTGTCTCTGTGGGCACGCGTGCCGTGTCTCATCACCGCTGACAATCTGGCCGTATGCCAGGGGGACCTACCCCACAGCAGCCCATCCACCTACCCCACAGCAGCTCAGGGAGCCCACCCTCCCACACACCTACCCCACAGCAGCCCTTGAAGACCATCCACCTATCCCACAGCAAACCACCCTCCCACCCACCCCACTGCAGCCCACCCCACTGCAGCCCATGAAGACCACCCTCTCACCCACCTATCCCAAAGCAGACCACCCTACCGCCCACCTACCCCACTGCAGCCCAAACTCCCCCCAACCTACTGCACTGCAGCCCAAGGAGCCCACCCTCTCACCCCACAGCAGCCCATGGAGCCACCCTCCCACAGCAGCCCATGGAGTAACCCTGAAGTATCTTGCCAGCTACTGTGGAGGGAGAGGAAGTAATATGTCGCCCAATATGTCATTAGCTGTCTGGAGGTAGAGGGGTGTTAATCTTTTGTCCAGTCTGTCATTAACTGTCTTGGAGAGGAGGTGGGTAATTTGTTGCCCTATCTGTTATTAACTATCGGGGGGCACTTTGCGATAAACAAGTGACTTTTGGGCTGCAGTTTGGGCACTCGGTCCCCAAAAGGTTCGCCATCACTGCTCTAGTAGAATGAGCTCTTATGGGTGCAGTCAACTTTTTTCCCTGATGTGAATAGGCAAGCTCTATGACCTGTCTGATCCACCTTGCTATAGTTGTCTTGGGAGCTTGCTTTCCTTTATTTGCTTCTGAAAAAAAGAACAAGTAAGGCCTCAGACTTTCTCCAGTCCTTGGTGCGATGTAGATATTGTAACAAACATCTTCTATCATCTAAACAATGCAGCCAAGATTCTTTCTCATTAGTTGGATTATTGCAGATGGAAGGTAAAATGATTTCCTGTAAACTGTGGAAATTAGAAACCACTTTTGGAAGAAACGATATGTCCATTTTAAGTGTAACCCTGTCATCAGAGATTATACAGTAAGGTTCTTTACATGAAAAAGGTGTGAAGTTCACAAACTCGCCTGGCTGAAGTGATAGCTAATAAAAAAGTAGTTTTTAAGGATAACAGTTTTTCAGAAATAATCTCTATAGGTTCAAATGGAGCTTCACATAATGCCTGTAGCACTGTATTGAAATCCCAAGATGGAATTTTTGACCGGATGACCGGTTTCAGTCTTTTTAAGGCTCTGAAAAATATGATAAAATCTTTTTCAGCTAACCTTTTCTCGAGAAATAAACGGAGAGCCGAAGTATGAACTTTAAGAGTACTTGTACTGAGTCCCTTTTGATATCCGCTTTGAAGAAATTCAAGCATTGAAAGAGAACAATGAATGTCACAGGAATTGCTCAAGCACCAATCAGTACAAATGTTCCAGATTTTGGAATACATTTGTCTAGTAACCTTCTTCCTACATTGTATAAGAGTCTCTGAAAGTCTACTTGAAAAACCTTTCCTCTTCAACAATCTCCATTCAGGTTCCAAGCTGAAGGAGGTTTGGATTTGGATGCACTACTAGACCTTGGGTTTACAGATCCAGACAAAGTGGAAGCATAATTGGCTCTGCTACAGCTAAATTTCGTAGAAGTGAAAACCAAGGCCTTTTGGGCCAGAATGGAGCTGTTAGTAAGCCCTGAGCCTTGTCCCTCCTAATCTTGGCCGGGACTTGAGGAATCAGATTCAGGGGAGGAAATAGATAGATGTGAAGAGCACTCCAGTCTATTGTGAAGGCATCCACTGCCCAAGGTTTCTCCTGAGGACAAAGGGAGCAAAATTGAAGACATTTTGTATTGTTTTTGTGAGAAAAAAGATCCACCTGTGGGGGATCCCATACTGTTATGATCTGCTGAAATACTTCCTTGTTTAGAGACCACTCGTCCTGATGAATCTGAGCTCTGCTGAGATAATCGGCCAGCAGGTTCAGGGATCCCTTGAGATGTACAGCCTTTAATGCTTTCAGATTCATTCCTGCCAAGGTTAGAATCTTTGCTGTTTGAGCCCACATGGATGCACTTCTCGTTCCCCCCTGACGGTTCAAATAGGCCACCACTGTACTGTTGTCTGTGCGGATGAGAACACTGCAATGAATAATTTGTTGAGTAAAAAACTGAAGAGCTTCCCAAACTGCCTGTAATTCTCTGCAGTTTGATGACCTTACTCATTTGCCTGGACCATTGTCCTTGTGCTGGAATCTTGTCCAGATGTGCTCCCCATCCCCAAGAGCTTGCTTGCGTCTGCTGTAATTATCTTTTGAGGATGATAATCCCACAAACTACCTTCCAGTAGATGTCTTTTGTCTAACCACCAGTCTAGAGACTGTTTTATGCTCCATGGCATTAAAAACTTTTTTTCCAGAGAAGACAAATGTCTGTCCCAACTTTTTAGTATCCAATTTTAAAGAATCCTTGAGTAAAACTGTCCCCACTGAATTGCTGGAAATGAAGTTAGAGTTCCTAGCAGTTTCATAGCGTCTCTTAGGTAAACAGTCTGATTTATGAAAGAAAAGGATACATGTGGTTATTGATGCACACTTTCTTTCAGGAAAGAAAGTGTGCATCAAGAAAGATAGACTGCGCAGGGTGCAAAGAAGACTTTTTCCAATTCATCAGCCAACCAAGGGATTAAAGAAATTCTAAAGAGACCGCCACCTGGGAAGAAACTGAATGGAGAGAGGAACCCCAGATAAGCAGATCATCTAGATATGCCAAAATTTTAACAGATCTTAGTCTTAAGACTGATACGATTTCTGCCATAACTTTAGTGAACAGCCATGGAGCAGAAGACAACCCAAAGGGAAAAGCATTAAATTGATAGTGCCTTAACTCCCCCTGAATATGTACAGCAAACCTTAGAAACTGTTGAGAGATCAGGTGAATTGGAATATGTAAGTAGGCATCTTTTAGATCTAACGATGTTAGATAGCAGTCTTTCTCTAGGAGGTTGATCACCATGGAGATGTCCATTCTGAATTTTCGATATCTTACCAATTTGTTTAATCTTTTTAGATTGAGAATTAACCTGTAGCCCCCTTGTGGCTTCTTGACTAGAAACACTGGAGAATAATGTCCCAGAAACATCTGACATTTATGCACCTGTCTTACTACTTTCTTTTGAAGTAGTGAAGTAGGGACATGATTTATTGTTCTAAGGCCAGAACCTGAACTGGAGCTCTTTGGGGGGGGGGGGGGGGGGGAGGAGGGGAGGAGGAAGACAACAAATTGGGATGGAGGATGATTTGTGAACACGATTCTGTAACCCTCCAGAATACATTTTTAATAACCACTGTTTTGAAAGATGCTTTGCCAATTTTTGAAAAAGTGGGACAGTCTCCCTCCCACTGGAATCCTGACGTCATTGCTTGGATGACCGATTTGCTGCAGAAAACTGAAAGTTAGACGTCGATTTCTGCTGTCGCTTGGGTACCTATCTCCTTTTTTGACCAACCTTTGCATCTGGCTCAGCTTTACCCGACTCACAAAAGGGTCGCTTATATCTAAAGAAAAACAAAAAAGTTTGCTTTCTTAAAACAGAAAGAATTTGCGATAATTCAGGTTGGAGTGAGCTTGAGATGTCTCCCAGTGCATTACTGCTGAATATATGCAAATTAACCATTGTTACCCTTAGAAGCTAAACACACCTCCAAAACCTTTGGAATGCAATGATGTGTCAGCTTGTTAATTTGTACAGAGCCATAATAATCCAACATGCATACAGACTGTTTCGGATTGTTTGATCCTCATCAGTGCATGGCATGGATTAATTTGGCTCTATGGAGTAGGGCTTGTAACACCGAGACAGACTAACCAGCAAGCTCATGGTGAACCAGAACTCATTGGAGTGTGCGAGGGGCTACAATGGTCCTAAAAGCCCCCTTATATCTAAAGGTTCTCTTACTTACTGGAAAGTTCTTCTTGTTATCAGAGGAACAATCTATAGTTTCAGTAAGCTTGGAACCGAAGAGTAAATCCCCTTCACAAGGAACACCACAGAAGAGGTATCTCCCTGCCAGGTTTTAACTCAGATACCCCACCTAAGCTGTATTCACCAGAGCTGTTGTAGGGTCTTTAAGATTCCCGAAATCTTCAAATTGTAAGTCTGACTTGTAAGTCTGACTTCCTGGAAACCTTATGCTGGGGATACACGGTACGTTTCTGTACCGTGTATCGACCAGCTGATCCGGCCAGCTGATAATATTCAGCTGGCCCAATCATGCCGCTCGACCCGCGCCCGCTCGATTCCCGCAGGCGGACAATGGCAGGGAATCAAGCGGTGATAAGGAAGCGGGGACGAGCGGCAATCGATCCGCGAGCACGAGCGGGGATGCGCCGGCATTGAGCCGCTGGCTCGATCCGGCGCATAAAACGTGCAGTGTATGCCCGGCATTAGAAATAGCATGATCTAACTTCGAAGAGATAACCCAAAACCTTTGATACTCTGGTTTAAATGGATAACGTTTGTTTAAAGATTTTCAGCCAGAAAGTCCGCCTTTCTGGAAGCTCCCATTCCTTCTTTATCATACATTTAAGACTGTCATGAACAGGGATAAAAGAGTAGGACAGTTCTGACAAACGCTCATAAATTTGATCAAGAGGAGTCAAAGTTTGACTTCTTAAAAACTACCGACCAAAGTGATCCCCCTCCATATAGTAAAAAATGGGAGCTTAAAAACTTCCTTGGGAGAAAAATGGCCTACAATTTGGTCCGCTATATGGATAGGCTCGGATTCAGATCTACAATGGATGCAATATAGGGTGGCTGACACCGGAAAATTCAATTCAGCGTCAGGTGACACATGCTGGAGATGTGGGCGGACAGGGGGGTCAGAAACCCACATGTGGTGGAGTTGCCCATCAGTGCCATCTTTGTGGAATGAACTTATAGATTTTGTCAAACAGACAATAGATAGTAATTTCAACCTGTCAATAATCAACGCTATATTTGGTATAACTGATCAGGAGGAAAATAGAGAAAGTGCTTTTCTCAAAGAGGTGGTTACCCTTTATATGAGGAAGGTAATTGCTAGAAACTGGAAGGGTCTGGTTCGTCCCTATTTCTCAGAATGGCTTAGGGAAATGGAAATCAATTATAAAAGATCAAATATCTACACACCAGAAACAAGCCCAATACAACAAAGTATAATTAAAGAAATATGGGGTAACATGGAGGAGAATCTTCCATTCTACAGATATATAGGGTAAGGCAAAGTGCTATAGCATAGGTAGGGAGAGATGGAGGACAAGCGTTCAGTATTCCATTGGAGTGATGGTCCAGTGATGGACTTAATCCAGCCTGGAAGGATGTGACTGAAGTGTGTCATTTGGGTGATGTATGGAAGTTGTATGGGGGCAGAGTGGGGTTGGGGGTGGGGAAATAGGGGAGGTAACGGGTTATTTGCACCTCCTAAATTTGAAAAGGTACTATTTCAGAGATCATACCATCTTTTGGATATCTATTTGGCTCATTCATAGCCTTGATTATTAAAAAGATGTATTTTTCTCCATTTTTTTCCAAGCAATGATGCAAACAGTGCCTGACTAAAGGCAAATGCCTTATGCCAATCAGGATATAACCCGGTGCGGAGGCTGAGCTTGAAGGAAAAAAGACAAGTGAGGATGCACACCTCCAAATTTATGGGTTCAATAGTAATTAAAATGATTCTGGGTGCTGCATCATAAATAACAATGAACCATATATACACAATAAGATACGCACACCATGCAATTTTGGTTGCAAAAAGGGAGTATATTGTACAAAAGATATAACACGGACTACACAATCAGTCAGGTGGACTATACAATCAAAATGGTGTATAAAATACAATATAGGGTACATAAATACAGCAATGTCCACATTTAAATACAGACATATGCAAAAATCAGGAAAAAAAAAAACTGAACCAATATGCCTATAGAGATGCAGCATGTATGGGCAATCTGAGTAAAATATCCATCTGTGGGCACATTGCATGTAAAAAGTCCTTAGGAAAATCAAATGAACTATCTGATATGTTTCATACCGATTGCAACACAGCGTGGTGAAGGGGCAAACCTCGCCAAGTATTACCCAGACAGACGGCGTCATTTTGAACAACAGAGTGTTCTTTCTCAATGGGTGCAAGCAGATGCAGCAAACTGAAGCAGTGATGGCGGGGGAGATATCTATGCTCTAGATCAGGGGTCTGCAACCTTTAAGACATAAAGAGCCACTTGGACCCGTTTCCGAAAAGAGAAAAAAAACTGGGAGCCGCAAAACCATTATAAAACAAATTGTTAGCAAATATGACCCCCATATGCACAAATCGTTAGCAGATATGACCCCCATATGCACAAATCGTTAGCAGATATGACCCCCATATGCACAAATCGTTAGCAGATATGACCCCCATATGCACAAATCGTTAGCAGATATGACCCCCATATGCACAAATCGTTAGCAGATATGACCCCCATATGCACAAATCGTTAGCAGATATGACCCCATATGCACAAATCGTTATCAGATATGACCCCCATATGCACAAATCGTTCGCAGATATGACCCCCATATGCACAAATCGTTAGCAGATATGACCCCATATGCACAAATCGTTATCAGATATGACCCCCATATGCACAAATCGTTAGCAGATATGACCCCCATATGCACAAATCGTTAGCAGATATGACCCCCATATGCACAAATTGTTAGCAAATATGACCCCCATATGCACAAATCGTTAGCAGATATGACCCCCATATGCACAAATCGTTAGCAGATATGACCCCCATATGCACAAATCGTTAGCAGATATGACCCCCATATGCACAAATCGTTAGCAGATATGACCCCATATGCACAAATCGTTATCAGATATGACCCCCATATGCACAAATCGTTCGCAGATATGACCCCCATATGCACAATCCTTCAGCAGATATGACCCCCATATGCACAAATCGTTAGCAGATATGACCCCCATATGCACAAATCGTTAGCAGATATGAACCCCATATGCACAATCCTTCAGCAGATATGACCCCCATATGCACAAATCGTTAGCAGATATGACCCCCATATGCACAAATCGTTAGCAGATATGACCCCCATATGCACAAATCGTTAGCAGATATGACCCCCATATGCACAAATTGTTAGCAGATATGACCCCCATATGCACAATCCTTCAGCAGATCTGACCCCCATATGCACAATCCTTCAGCAGATCTGACCCCCATATGCACAAATCGTTAGCAGATATGAACCCCATATGCACAATCCTTCAGCAGATATGACCCCCATATGCACAAATTGTTAGCAGATAGGACCCCCATATGCACAATCCTTCAGCAGATCTGACCCCCATATGCACAATCCATCAGCAGATCTGACCCCAAAATGCACAATCATTCAGCAGATCTGAAAAGAAACTCACCTAGTCAGAAGACCTCCTGTCACGATCTCCTCCTGTCCCGACCTCCGGTCCCGACCTTGTGGCGCGCAACTCCCATGATCCTCTTCCTACGTCACGTCCTGCCTGCATTACACTGCAGGGCTACCGGAAAATGGCCGCCCGAAGCCCTGCACTGCACTGGTCCGGCGGCCTCTCTGATAGGCTGCCGGCCAGCGACAGCACACGTCACACGCGCGCCGCAGCCACTGACAATGGAGCCGCCTAGGAGCCGCGGTCGAAGGTGAAAAAGAGCCGCATGCGGCTCCGGAGCCGCGGGTTGCAGACCCCTGCTCTAGATGCTGTGACCGCACAAGCCACAGAGAGGAGGCGGTTGGGAGCATGGGCTCTGATGCATACTGGACCAATTGCACAGGTGCTGAATATTAGAAGGAAACTAAAAGCAGTTGTACCGGACCAAAGTTCCCAACGGGTCAGGGCTTAGTGTGGAGCTTTTTACAATCAAAGATACGCAATAGCATAATAACCTTTAAAACAAAAGCATTTCTTTGTTACAGTTGATACAAATCCTGCAATAAATATGGTGTCTACTTCCTGCTTTCATGGAAGCAGACATAGTTAACATCATGTGTTTACAAATTAGCTGCTCTGCTGTGGCAGAGGAGCTTCATGAGCTAACACAGCTGAGAGATCAAATTACGCTAGTAATCAGTGACAGATGAGGGGGACTTAGACAGGCTAAACTCTTAATTTATACAAGGTGCATTTTCTGTAATATATACAGGTTTCCTTTCTGTCCTGTGCACGAGTTGAGGTCCATTTTAACCACTTATGCTTCCTGGACATAAGTTTCACATCCAAATGTGTTACACTGTTGGTTCCTGGACGTGTAACTTACGCCCAACACTAAAATTCGCTGCCGCAATCGTGCACCCATCGCTCATGCACTAATCACATTCTGAATTATTGCTGCTAGCAGTAGTCCTTCACATAAAGTTACATTTATTTTTTTTTATTTAGAGAGTTTTTTTAACCCCTACCAAACTAATTACCCCCTTGTGTCACTTATACTTGGCCTTTAGATTTGTAGACACCCGTAATGGCTGCCGTCCATAGCAATCGGATGCGATCACTATGGCGACAGCTCGGGGAACAAACGCTGTATAGATGCATTTAAATGCTGTTGCCTAATAATGCATCTATATAGTACTGGGGTCCCTATACTGTGAGCCCTAGTGATCGCCTGCAATTGCTACAGACACACAGGCTGGCAATAACGGCTAGTGATTAAATATGGCATGTATGGTGGCATTTTAAATGAGCCAAATGTATTTTGAGGCGTTTTAAAACTGTGGCACTTGTCATGTAAAAGTTAGGAAGGGGGACACATAAAAAAGTGTAATTTTTGCGTTTACGCCTAATTTTTTGTGATAAATTGTCTGTAAAATTAAATGATACTTGAAAAAAAAATATTACCCCAAGAAAGCCTAGAATGTTCAGAAAAAAAACTATATGTATCACTGCAATGACATAGGTAATAAGTTACTGCTGCATCAAAAGAGACGCCGCTAAATATGCCAAACTTGTCATGAACCTTAAAAGAGAACTCAAGGTGGGTTTGTGAAAGCATAATAGGACATAGAGGCATCTTCTGTATATAATGACATACTTGTGTGTGGTTGTATTGTGCCTCCAGCCCTCCCCCCACTCTGCTGTCCCCCATAAAAAAAAAACAAAAAAAAACAGCACCAGGCTAGTGCCACGCAAATTGTCGCTAGCCTGCCATTTACCTTAGCCTGTCAGTCACCGCCGCTCCCCCACCTCCTGTATAGCACGGCTCCCTACCTGTGTCCCTTCCCTCCCCACCCCCGTAAGCCGATTGGAGGAAGGCTCCTATCTGCCTGGCTAAAATCACAGGAGGAAACAGTTTTACTGCTTGAAAAGCCGTTAGCAGCCTGCAGTACAGTCTAATAATTTTAGACAAGCAGACAGCAGCTGTCCGTCGGAAGAGCTGTCACATTTACTCTGCGGTGAATGTGTAAACAGCAGGGCGATTTATTTTTTTAACTAATTCCCTATCCTTCACTATCCTTTCTACTAGCATTCTTTACAGAATAAAATCTATTTTAATTTTTTAGAAATGTTGCGTTAGTGGTCCTTAAAGGCGAGAAGATTGGCATTATGACTCACTTCCTAGTTTGATTGCTACCACACATCTATCAGATATTGATTATAGTATAACGTCAATCGGACTTAGTTCAATCAGTGTATGGCCACCTTAGTGGTAAGAAAATCAGTATTGTCTACTTTTCACTAACTACACTGGTTTCAACAGCATGAAAAGCTGAACATAACAAGAATACAGATAATATACTTGTACATTCATATAGCTTACCCAACAGGTTGGGCAACATTACTGAACCTTTACTTGGCATACAAACTTCTTTCCTGTAAAAGGCTCAGTGTAATACCAAACTTTGTAGATGAAAAGTGAATGTTATGCTTTTAGCTAAATGTAAACAAATACTATCCTGTAAGATAAGTAGCTGTACAGTTAAATAACTTCTGTGAGTGATCACTGAAATTTTATTCAGCTACACAAAAAACTAAAAAATAAAATGACTAGCAATCAATTGTTTTCTTCTACTAATTGCAAAATAGCATTCATTACATATTTCAGCTTTTTCCAAACAATTAACATACAAGCTGCAATTATTTTATGATGACTTCTACACATTGGCATCCACTGAAAGTATTTTGGATATAACATTTTATGAAACCAAGAGATGCAATTTGGGGATTTATAGTTCTCTACCACCTTGTCCGACTGGGAGCTGGTAAAGCTGAGGAAATCCACCTGCTGGCCAAGCAGCAGTAATCAGGTGTTGCTGCTCATAGTGAAGACTTGCTGCAGGTTTCTATCGGGTGTGATAACACAGGGTTTCTGCTGCTTGGCCAGCAGATGGATTTCCTCAGTTTTTCCACCTCCCAGTCAGACACTGCTCTACCATGTAGCTTGTGCCAAATATTTGAATTGTGGGCTGCTAGATTATTAATGCCCAATACACCCTTGGGCCCAGGCCCCACTAGGAGTGCTTTCTAAGCGCCAGTGATTTGAAAAGCTCTTGCTAAAGCAATGCTACGGGAGATTTAAAGGAAAGGTCCAAGCACAAAAAAAAAAAAAAAGAAACCAAAATCCACTTACCTGGGGCTCCCTCCAGCCCCTGGCTGCCGTCCTGTGCCCTCGCCGCAGCACAGGCGCAGTACAGACCTGATGACGTCATCCGGACCATGTGACCCGCGCCGTGGAGCGCACAGGAAGCCGACCTGGAGAGGGTCGGCTTCTGCAGGGGAGGACACCGGGAGCCACTTGAGCTGCGGCGAGGGCACAGGATGGCAGCCAGGGGTTGGAGGAAACCCCAGGTAACTGGATTTTTTTTTTCCTGAATTACATCCTTCAGGTGGGATCACACCCTTAGCATTACATTAGCAAAAGCTTTTCAAATCACAAGCGCTCTGAAAGGCTTAGAAAAGAGCTGCTAGAGGGTACCAGGCCTTAGTGAATGATCCTTCTGGAGGATCAACTCTGTCGAACACTGCCCAAAAACATTTTTTTTTTTGTTTAATCACGCACTGTGCCCCTCCATTCACCCTTCTGCCATGGGCAGATATTTCATGACGCTGCCTGAACAGCATGCATCAGGCAGAGTCTTCGCCCTTTACCTTATGGAGCCGGGCAGCCCCCTCCTCTGCCACAGTATTGGATCCCCCTCGCTAGACCTCAGATCAGCGGTGACCCACAGGCCACAGTGAAGCTACCTTCTAACATATACTGGGGGAAACTATACTAGGCTATCTATAGTGGGTGCATCTTTACCTGACTAACCTATACTGGGGGCAACTACGCCTGGCTACCTATACTGGGCACAACTACACCTATACTTACTGTAGTTACATCGTTTGGTTGAAAAAAAAAAAAACACATCTGTCCATTAAGTCCAACCAGAAACACAAAATAAAAACAAAACCATCCTGAACCTGCACATATCCCAGTTCGATCCAGGGAAAGGCCAAAAACCTTACAAGGCCTGGGCCAATTAGCCTTAAAGGGAAAAACAGATGGCAGTCAAATAAAACCCTGAATTAACCCTCCCGGGAATTACCTAGTAATTACAGCTGTGAATGCCCATGGATAGGCAAAAAGGGATGATCTCTCTATTATATAATACTATAATTTTGACTCCCCTGGACTCCTTCCATCACCATGCGTATTTGGACAAGTCAGAAAGCGCTCTGCCTGTCTCTATCCCTATAGCTAAATGGCAGAAGATCTGGGAAAATGCCCCCACCTCGATTAGCATTATAATAAAAGAGAATATATACAAGCTATTGTTCCGATGGTATTGTACTCCTGAAATCCTTCACAGTTTTTACCCTTCAGTGCCTACTACCTGTTAGAATGGCTATGGTCAGAAGAGTACGTTAATACATGTTTTTTGAACCTGCCCAAAGTGGAGCGATTTTTGGAATGCTGTTAAGGATTTGGTTTGCCAAGCTATTTGCAAGGAAGTCCCCTTGGATAGTGTGTCTGCCCATCCACAAGACACGTATTGCCACACAGAAATTAGCCAATGTTATTTTGGTGGCAGCTAGATTAGCAAGACTCTACCAGACTATGGATGGGGGACTGCTAAAATTGAGTTTATAAAAAAATATGGATTACTTGAATTTTTGAATACTGTAGGTAGTGAGGCATCTGACTTTACCTTAAAACCATTTATACCTAATGCTAATCTAGGCACTTACACCATCTTTTGCAGTTTGGGATGTGTTGTGAATTCTGCTTAGTGGTAAGGGCCATGGCAAGAAACAATATGGAAAAAGCCACAAAATCATGTCTGCAATTCAGGCCTGGCATTTGGAAGAGGAAAAAAAATCAGAAAGGGTTCTTGACCCTCAAACATGGTCTTAAAATGTTTTTTCTCTTAGTATATTATGAACCTGACATACTTGCTCAAGTTTTTACGTATGAATGTGGCCTTCAAATGTAAGTTAGTGAATTTGATATGACAAACCATTGATTGTTAAGCCATTGAAGGGTTCTTGAATTGGGACATGCATTGGTTGCTGACTTATATCATCCTCTTCATATTCTTCATCATCCCATGGTGATGATCCAGTAGAACCTGTTACATTAAAAGAAAGGATTAGATATGCAGCGGTAAGAGAATAGGAAAAATTGTATTGTAGTCTAGGGCCAATTTAGGAGAAAGACAATTCACTTATCTGTATGTTTTGGGAGAGCATACAAATTCCATGGAGATAGTGCCCTGCCTAGGATTCAAACCGTTAACCCAGCACTGCAAGGCGAGGAGAGTGCTATCCACTATGCCACCGTGCTGTTTTGTGTCTTGTCTACCACACTATCCTATATGCTGGAGAAGATCTTTCTACCCCATAAGACAGACCAAGTCAAGCTAAACAGATCATAAGAGAAACAATTAGAGATATTTGGTAATTGGATTATGTTAAGGATTCTCAACTACTAGCTAATTTGTGTATATTCTTTAAAGGGAATATCTAATGAGAAAAATAGAGGCTGTCTAATTTTCCCCTTTTTAAAATATCCCAGTTTCACTAGTGTCTGAATATGCAACCAGAGAAGAATAGAGAACACTTATTTATTTAAAGTATTTATATAGCGCCGACATATTACACAGCGCTGTACAGAGTATATTGTATTGCCACTAACTATCCCTCAGAGGAGCTCACAATCTAGTCCCTACCATAGTCATATGTCTATGTATCATGTAGTGCATGCATCATAGTCTAGGGCCAATTTAGGGGGAAGCCAATTAACTTATCTGTATGTTTTTGGAATGTGGGAGGAAACCGGGGTGCCCGGAGGAAACCCACGCAGACACGGGAAGAACATACTAACTCCTTGCAGATGTTGATGACCTGGCTGGTATTCGAACCGGGAACCCAGCGTTGCAAGGCGAGAGCGCTAACCACTATGCCGCTTGATCTGTATTCTTATTCTACATCAGTAACACAAAGTATTATATACAGCTTGTGTATGGGCAAGTAGTTTTTTTTTGTTTTTTTTTTAAAACAGGATAACTAAGGCAGCCTATGTGTCGATGCGAGTTTCCTTTAACCACCCTGGCGTTCTGATTAAATCGCCAGGGTGGCTGCGGGAGGGTTTTTTTTAAATAAAAAAAAAACTATTTCATGCAGCCAACTGAAAGTTGGCTGCATGAAAGCCCACTAGAGGGCGCTCCGGAGGCGATCTTCCGATCGCCTCCGGCGCCCAGAATAAACAAGGAAGGCCGCAATGAGCGGCCTTCCTTGTTTTGCTTACATCGTCGCCATAGCGACGAGCGGAGTGACGTCATCGACGTCAGCCGACGTCCTGACGTCAGCCGCCTCCGATCCAGCCCTTAGCGCTGGCCGGAACTTTTTGTTCCGGCTACGCTGGGCTCAGGCGGCTGGGGGGACCCTCTTTCGCCGCTGCTCGCGGCGGATCGCCGCAGAGCGGCGGCGATCAGGCAGCACACGCGACTGGCAAAGTGCCGGCTGCGTGTGCTGCTTTTTATTTCATCAAAATCGGCCCAGCAGGGCCTGAGCGGCAGCCTCTGGCGGTGTTGGACGAGCTGAGCTCGTCCAGACCGCTCAGCAGGTTAAGCATCACCACATAATTGCTTTTAGACTATGCTGGTTACAATGCAGTAAATTAAGATAATTTTTAAGGAAGGACTTGCCTTGAATAACTACACTTTAGAACTGAGCACCTGGAATTTTTTTTTTTTTTATGAACCCCTCTATAAGGGAGATTTGTGATGAAGAATTCTGTTGGGGGGCGGGGATTGGGGTGAGCCTCACTACTCACCTACGGGGTGCTGCTGCTCTCCATGGATGGACCACATCTACCGCTTTTGCAATTCCTGGCAGTGTCTTGTGTGCACCGTAATGCATGCTGGGAGATGATGTCCGTGGATGCAAGTATAGATGTTCTTGCATTCATGGACTACATCTCCCAGCATGCATTGTGGCGGTTCGCACGAAAGACACTGCCAGGAACTACATAATTAGGCAGATGTAGATCATCCAAAAGAAGATGGTACATCCTGTATGGGCAGGGGGTCAGAGGAGAAGCTCCCTGTAAGTAGTGACGCTAACCCAACCCACACTTTCCCCCAGCACACTGAATGAATAACCTCTCTTAAAGTGAACCTAAAGTCAAATGAAAAAAATGAGATTTACTCACCTGGGGCTTCCCTCAGCCCCCTGCAGCCGATCGGTGCCCTTGCAGCCCCGCTCAGATGCTACTCTGCACCCGCCGGCGAACACTTCCGGTTTGACCGTCACCGGCCGACAGGCATGGGAACGCGAGCGATTCTTCGTGTTCCCAGCCTGTATATTGCCTGGCCGCAATAGCAGCATAGGGGGAGATATACAGGCTGGGAACGCGAAGAATCACTCGCGTTCCCATGCCTGTCGGCCGGTGACGGCCAAACCGGATGTGTTCGCCGGCGGGTGCAGGAGCATCTGAGCGGGGCTGCGAGGGCACCGATCGGCTGAAGGGCTGAGGGAAGCCCCAGGTGAGTAAATCTCGTTTTTTTCATTTGACTTTAGGTTCACTTTAAGTGGAGGTTAATTTAAAAACATTTACACTGCATTTGGAAAGCGTTCAGAGCGCATTACTTTTTCCACATTTTGTTATGTTACAGCCTTATTCTAAAATGGATTCAATTCCCTTCTTTCCTCAGAATTCTTCACACAATGCCACATAATGACAAGATGAAAAAGTTTACTTGGGGTTTTGGCAAATTTATTGAAAATTAAAAAAAAAAAAAAAAAAAAAAAAAAAAAAGAGAGATAAATCACAAGTACATAAGTATTCATAGCCTTAGCTCAATACTTTGTTAATGCACCTTTGGAAGCAATTAACTCCCTTAACCCCTTCCACTCGTATGTCCTGCATAATGGAAAAACCCAATGCGCTCGTAATCTCTGCAGCGGCGGTTTGCAGCGTATCGGGACTGCCGCAAACCGCCGATCACTGTGCGCATATTTGTGGGCATGTAATACTACATGCCCACACTGTCCGTGCCTCCCAGCCTCATACCTCTTTTCCTCCATCAGCCCTAGAAGGTAGTGCCATTTAGATTTAAATGTCACTTCCGTTTCTTTCCTGTTTTTTTTTTTTTTTTTTTTTTTTTTTGCAGAATGGAATCTGCAGAAACGAATCAGCAGCTATTTTTTATTTAAAAAAAAAAAATCAATAAAAAAAAAATCATTGCAGATTAAATTTTATTTATCATGCAGATTGCCTGCAAAGTTATAAAGATAATGAATGGCATCCTATGGGATTGACTGGGGGAAGGTGTAAATAGTAGCCAGTATTTTATTGCTAATCTGCCCAATCGAAATACCAACAATTGCATTGTGTGTAGGGACAGTAAGACCCTGGGTGGCGGGCATAAAACCACTTATTATTGTGAAACTTACTCACGCAGGCTCGGATTACACCTAGGAAACTGTTTTTCAATTTACCATACCTTGGCTTTGTCCTCTGCTACCACCCAATAGAAGATGCCAAACTGTCCAAATAAGGTATCAAATTAAACGTTATAATGCGTTCTTTAAAATAAGATATACCATGTTACGGTGTTATGTTCCATGTTAAAATGAGAGAGAGAAAGAGAAAGAGAGAGGAAGAGAATTTCTTTAAAAAAAACAAAACTCAGAGCAGAAACGACTTCCTTTAGGAAAGAACTCCGAGTGGAAAGGGTTAAGTCTTTTTGAATATGATGCCACAAGTTTGGCACACCTATTTATGGCCAGTTTTGCACATTCTTTTTTGCAGCAGCTCTCAAACTCCATCAGGTTGGATGGGAAGTGTCGGCGCACAGCCATTTTAGGATCTACACAGAGATGTTCAATCAGATTCAAGTCTAAGCTCTGGCTGGGCCATTGAAGGAAATTCTCAGTATTGCCAGAAGAAAGCAATTACTGCACCAATATCACAAAATGGCTTAGAAAGTCATCAAAACTCAAAAAATATCTGGAGAGATGAGCCCAAAACGTGAGACTTTATGGGCACAATCATAGATGCTGTATTTGAAGTAGAGTCAACAAGGCCTATGATAAAATGAACACTATCCCTAATATAAAGCATTGTGTGTTGGGAAGCTGTAGTGGTACAGGGAATTTGACAAGGATGTTGATGGCAAGATGAATGCAGCAGGTTATCAGAGAATACTGGAAGTCAATTTTCACTAATCAGCTTGGAACTTTTTACTCTCACCTGGGTTAATGATGGAGCCTTGGGACTGAGGTATGTCACAGACCTCATATATTTTAATGGGGTTCATTGGAACTTCTTTGGTTCCATCATACATCAGCTTGAATTCCCGACTCTTATTAAGTGCACAACGCAGCTGGGCTTTCCACTTTGCTGGATCAGGATCATCAGCTCCTTCTTGATATTTCCCAGTCTCTACAGCCCAGGCCTGTGGAAGACAAAAAAAAATAAAAACCCCTCTAGATTTTTCAAAGTGCTTAAAAAGTTTAAAACACTGGGCAACTTTTAAAAAGTCCAAATACACACATTTTCTCCCCAGGTGGTTATTTTAGGCAGGTGGGATAATGCCATACTTGGGAAGTTGAATAGCAGGTGTAGTCAACAGTGGGCAATACTACAGTGGGTTGCAAAAGTTTTCGGCCCCCTTGAACTTTTCCACATTTTGTCACATTACTGCCACAAACATGAATCAATTTTATTGGAATTCCACATGAAAGACCAACACAAAGTGGTGTACACATGAGAAGTGGAACGAAAATCATGCATGATTCCAAACATTATTTACACATAAATAACTGCAAAGTGGTGTGTGCATAATTATTCGGCCCCCTTCAATCTGAGTGCAGTCAGTTGCCTATAGACATTGCCTGATAAGTGCTAATGACTAAATAGAGTGCACCTGTGTGTAATCTAATGTCAGTACAAATACAGCTGCTCTGTGAGGGCTTCAGAGGTTGTCTAAGAGAATATTGGGAGCAACAACACCGTGAAGTCCAAAGAGCACACAAGACAGGTTAGGGATCAAGTTATTGAGAAATTTAAAGCAGGCTTAGGCTACAAAAAGAATTCCAAAGCCTTGAACATCCCACGGAGCACTGTTCAAGCGATCATTCAGAAATGGAACGAGTATGGCACAACTGTAAACCTACCAAGACAAGGCCATCCACCTAAACTCACAGGCCGAACAAGGAGAGCGCTGATCAGAAATGCAGTCAAGAGGCCCATGGTGACTCTGGACGAGCTGCAGAGATCTACAGCTCAGGTGGGAGACTCTGTCCATAGGACAACTATTAGTCATGCACTGTACAAAGTTGGCCTTTATGGAAGAGTGGCAAGAAGAAAGGCATTGTTAACAGAAAGCATAAGAAGTCCCGTTTGCAGTTTGCCATAAGCCATGTGGGGGACACAGCAACCATGTGGAAGAAGGTGCTCTGGTCAGATGAGACCAAAATGGAACTTTTTGGCCAAAATGCAAAACGCTATGTGTGGTGGAAAACTAACACTGCACATCACTCTGAACACACCATCCCCACTGTCAAATATGGTGGTGGCAGCATCATGCTCGGGGGGTGCATCTCTTCAGCAGGGACAGGGAAGCTGGTCAGAGTTGATGGGAAGATGGATGGAGCCAAATACAGGGCAAACTTGGAAGAAAACCTCTTGTAGACTGCAAAAGACTTGAGACTGGGGCTGAGGTTCACCTTTCAGCAGGACAATGACCCTAAACATAAAGCTAGGGCAACAATGGAATGGTTTAAAACAAAACATATCTATGTGTTAGAATGGCCCAGTCAAAGTCCAGATCTAAATCCAATCGAGAATCTGTGGCAAGATCTGAAAACTGCTGTTCACAAACGCTGTCCATCTAATCTGAGTGAGCTGGAGCTGTTTTCCAAAGAAGAATGGGCAAGGATTTCAGTCTCTAGATGTGCAAAGCTGGTAGAGACATACCCTAAAAGACTGGCAGCTGTAATTGCAGCAAAAGGGGGTTCTACAAAGTATTGACTCAGGGGGCCGAATAATTACGCACACCCCACTTTGCAGTTATTTGTAAAAAAAAATTGATGCATGTTTGTGGCAGTAATGTGACAAAATGTGGAAAACTTCAAGGGGGCCGAATACTTTTGCAACCCACTGTATATGCTACATTTCAGTGATCTGATTTGTGTGCTACATCTCTCCCCCATACTCTGCTAAAGTTTTTTTTTTTTTACTGCTCTGAAAAGTATGCCCCAACTTCCACTGTATTGTAACCTAGTCCCAGCAACCCCAAAACTCTGCCAGCTTTCTAGTCTTCTAGTAGTGTGTTGGCTAAGTTTTGATGATCCCCTACTTTCCCACCACCTCCTGATAATGTGTCTTCATCTTTTTAGTGCTTAGTAAGCATAAACAGAGGTTTTTTTTTTACTTCCTGTGACTGCTGACAGATTGCACTTAGATAACTGGGTGGTGAGAACACGCTTAGAAGGATTCTTTAGCAGCTGAAAAACTGCAGCCAGTACTAACAGAAGTGAAGTAGTAATTTCAGGTCTACATAGTTATTTGGGTTGGAAAAAAAGACATACGTCCATCGAGTTCAACCAGACAATAAAGTACAACACCAGCGTGCTCCCTCACATATCCCTGTTGATCCAGAGAAAGGCGAAAAACCCTTACAAGTTATGGTCCAATTAGCCCCAAAAGGGAAAAAAATTCTTCCCAACTCCAGATGGCATTAAGATAAAATCCCTGGATCAACACCACTGGGCATTACCTAGTAATTATAGCCATGGATCTCTTTCAATGCAAGGAAAGCATCTAAGCCCCCTTTAAATGCAGATATAGAATTTGCTATAACCACTTCCAGTGGCAATGCATTCCACATCTTAATCACTCTTACTGTAAAGAACCCTTTCCTAAATAAATGGCTAAAACGTTTTTCCTCCATGCGCAGATCATGTCCTCTAGTCCTCTGTGAAGGCCTAGGGATGAAAAGCTCATCCGCCAAGCTTTTATATTGCCCTCTGATATATTTATAAATGTTACCTTAGATCCCCTCTAAGGCATCTTTTCTCTAGACTAAATAAACCCAGGTTATCTAACCTTTCTTGGTAAGTGAATCCTTCCATCCCTCATATCAATTTAGTTGCTTGTCTCTGCACCTGTTCTAAAACTGCAATATCTTTCCTGTAATGTGGTGCCCAGAACTGAATTCCATAATTCAGATTTGGCCTTACTAGAGAGTTAAACGGGCAATATTATGCTAGCATCTCGAGTTTTTATGTCCCTTTTAATGCATCCCAAAATTTTATTTGCTTTAGCTGCAGTGGCTTGGCATGGAGTACGATTATTTAATTTGTTGTCGAGGAGTACTCCTAAGTCCTTCTCCATGTCCCCATCTGTATCCCGTTTATTTTGTATGGTGCTAGACCATTGGGGTACAGCCAAAATGCATGACTTTACATTTTTCGACATTGAACATTTGCCATTTATGTGCCCATATAGCCATCCTATCCAGATCCTGTTGCAATATGTCACTATCTTCCTGAGAGTTGAGGATTCTGCACAATTTTGGATCATCTGCAAAAATTGCAACATTGCTTTCTACTGCACCTAATAAATCAATAAATTAAAGAGCACTGGACCCAGTACCCATTTTGAATATGATTCATTGCCAACAACTTTTTGTTTTTTGTCCATTAACCAGTTCCCTATCCATGCACAGAGTCTCTTCCCCAGTCCTTGCATCCTTAAACTTTTGCACCAGACTTTTGTGGGGAACAGTGTCGAAGGCCTTTGCAAAGTCCAAGTATATCACATCTACAGCATATCCAATGTCCACATTAGCGTTCACTACCTCATAAAAGTTGAGCATGTTAGTCAAACAGGACCTGTCTCTAGTAAACCCATGTGGATGCTGAAAAGTAAGATTAATTTTCTACTATAAAGTCTTGTGTAGTATCTCTTAGTAACCCCTCAAATAGTTTGCATACAACTGATGTTAAGCTTACAGGTCTATAATTTCTATATTTTTACAACCACATTTTCAAATTTTAGTTACATGAAATGGGCTAATTGAAGTTTTACCAACCTCCTTACTCTTTACACTGCCCCCACCCCACTCTCCACCCCCCCCCCCCCCCCCCCAGAATTTTAGGCTCCCCAGTAGACAGTCCCTTCCCCAGGCCATAGTCAGATTTTCCCCCTTGTAGGCAGCTCCCTCCCCAGGCCATAGTCAGATTTTTTCATAGATGTGATCATAGCTGATAGAGATATGTTCACAAGTGACTTTCCTTAGTGGTATGGAACGATTAAATACAATCTTTTCTTTCAATCCGAATGATCTTAAATGATCTTAGCAAAAATATGATTGATCGCTAAAAATTGCGCAGTCCGCTCCGGCCCACGTGGCGGTGATTGACAGCGCCGCTCGCGCAGGCGCAGTACAGAGCGACCTGGAGGTCGCTCTGACGTCATCGCTGGGGAACGGGACGGAGCTCCGGCGAACGGCTGCACGCAGAGGTGCGGCGAGGGAGGTCCTGGGAGCTTGGGGCTGGAGGAAGCCCCCGGAAAGTAGCCTTTATTTTCTTTATAATGCCCGGATAACTCCTTTAAGCTTCTGAATATTCCAGTTCAATAGTGTCAAATTCCTCCAATAGTGTAATGCCTGGAAAACATCTTGCAATTTCCCATCAGATTTTAGGACGAATCGATCATTTCCAACAAGTCTGATATGATTGATTTGACTAGAAAATTGACGGGAAATTGCATTGTGTGTACCAGGTATTACACCACTGGAGGCTTTTAGAGGTTATCTTTGCTGTTTGGATGTTGGGAGAATCAGCTTGCAAATTGTGAAGAGGATTCATGCTGTGAAGGTCCCCAATAACATCTTAGGCAGAGAGGTGGGGTAGTAGTGTTCCAAAGTGCATGATGACCTACCTATAGGTCCTTTGATCTGGGGAGACTGTTACATTGGGTGTGGTGGCGATTGATCTATCATCGTGCAAAGCTGCTAGAGAAGATTACTGTATACAGTGGAGGAAATAATTATTTGACCCCTCACTGATTTTGTAAGTTTGTCCAATGACAAAGAAATGAAAAGTCTCAGAACAGTATCATTTCAATGGTAGGTTTATTTTAACAGTGGCAGATAGCACATCAAAAGGAAAATCGAAAAAATAACCTTAAATAAAAGATAGCAACTGATTTGCATTGCATTGAGTGAAATACGTTTTTGAACCCTCTAACAATAAAAGACTTAATACTTAGTGGAAAAACCCTTGTTTGCAAGCACAGAGGTCAAACGTTTCTTGTAATTGATGACCAAGTTTGCACACATTTTAGGAGGAATGTTGGTCCACTCCTCTTTGCAGATCATCTCTAAATCCCTAAGGTTTCGAGGCTGTCTCTGTGCAACTCTGAGCTTGAGCTCCCTCCATAGGTTTTCTATTGGATTAAGGTCCGGAGACTGACTAGGCCACTCCATGACCTTAATGTGCTTCTTCTTGAGCCACTCCTTTGTTGCCTTTGCTGTATGTTTTGGGTCATTGTCGTGCTGGAACATCCATCCACGACCCATTTTCAGTTTCCTGGCAGAGGGAAGGAGGTTGTCGTTCAGGATTTCACGATACATTTTTCCCGTTAATGCGATTAAGTTGTCCTGTGCCCTTAGCAGAAAAACACCCCCAAAGCAAAATGTTTCCACCCTCATGCTTGACGGTGGGGACGGTGTTTTGAGGGTCATAGGCAGCATTTTTCTTCCTCCAAACACAGCGAGTTGAGTTAATGCCAAAGAGCTCTATTTTGGTCTCATCAGACCACAGCACCTTCTCCCAGTCACTCACAGAATCATTCAGGTGTTCATTGGCAAACTTCAGACGGGCCTGCGCATGTGCCTTCTTGAGCAGGGGGACCTTGCGAGCCCTGCAGGATTTTAATCCATTGCGGTTTAATGTGTTTCCAATGGTTTTCTTGGTGACTGTGGTCCCTGCTAATTTGAGGTCATTCACTAACTCCTCCCGTGTAGTTCTAGGATGCTTTTTCACCTTTCTCAGAACCATTGACACCCCATGAGGTGAGATCTTGCGTGGAGCCCCAGAGCGAGGTCGATTGATGGTCATTTTGTGCTCCTTCCATTTTCGAACAATCGCACCAACAGTTGTCACCTTCTCTCCCAGCTTCTTGCTAATGGTTTTGTAGCCCATTCCAGCCTTGTGCAGGTCTACAATTTTGTCTCTGACATCCTTGGACAGCTCTTTGGTCTTTCCCATGTTGGAGAGTTTGGAGTCTGCTTGATTGATTGATTCTGTGGACAGGTGTCTTTTATACAGGTGACTAGTTAAGACAGGTGTCCTTAATGAGGGTGACTAATTGAGTAGAAGTGTCTAACCACTCTGTGGGAGCCAGAACTCTTAATGGTTGGTAGGGGTTCAAAAACTTATTTCACTCAATGAAATGCAAATCAGTTGCTATCTTTTATTTAAGGTTATTTTTTAGATTTTCCTTTTGATGTGCTATCTGCCACTGTTAAAATAAACCTACCATTGAAATGATACTGTTCTGAGACTTTTCATTTCTTTGTCATTGGACAAACTTACAAAATCAGTGAGGGGTCAAATAATTATTTCCTCCACTGTATATACTCACGTATAAAACCCGCATACAAGCCGAGGTACCTACTTTTGCTTTAGAAACCAGGAAAGTGTGATTGACTCATATATAAGCCCCCTCCCCAGTATAAATAGTCAGATGTGTCCCAAGTATGAGGCATCCCCATACCCAGTATAAATAACCAGCTGTTCCTCCAGTATGACACAGCCTCCTTCCCTGCAGCCAGATGTTGTTAGGCAGCCCCCTCTCCAAAGCCAGATGTGCCCCCAGTAGGCAGCCCCACTGCCCATAGCCAAAGTTATTCCCAGTAGGCAGCCACCTCCCCATGCCATAGTCAGATGTGCCCCCAGTAGGCAGTCCCCCCTCATGCCATAGTCAGATGCGCCCCCACTAGGCAGCCTCCCTCCCCAGGCCATAGTCAGATGAGTGGTATTTGTGTGTATTGTGAAACATTTTTATATGAAAATTAAGTTGTTTATTTTTTGTTAATACTATATTTATATTTACAAACTCTTATTTGTAAAAATAATAATAATATACCCTCATGACATACATATTAAAAAGTAGAGTCCCCAAGGTAATTATGCATATATATTTTTATTTTTTTAAATGCCGTCACTGTGGCTTTTTTTTTTTTGCTTTTTTTAAACTATGAAGTTTTAAATCAGGATGATACCATTTATTGGCTAACTACAAATGAATAAGAATGAACAAGCTTTCGGCCTTGCAGCCTTCGTCAGGTTTACATCCTGTTAGTTTGCAAGCTGGTGGTACAGACAGCTTATATACATGCAACATCAAAAGGGAAAACAGATATTTTTTTAAGCATAAATACATCATGAAGATGCCTTAATACAAACAGACCATCTAAATGGGGTAAGATAAGGATCCTTGTTTACTTTATTGCTCACAGACCTGGCATTAGGATTGACCCAGAGGTATCGTAAATTCTTAGTTCACAAGTTCAGCTAGGGTGGCTGAGACAGTTCATATATCATCAATCTCATACCAATATAGAAAGTTGTTGTCCTTATTCAAACCCTTCTGCACAGCTTTGAAACAATTTACAAATTCTGCCTCTGCTATTAATCGGTCACTTGACGCCCTGAAGCCGCCCCCCAGGGCAGTGACACGAAGATCACCCATGCTGTGTCCGTTGGACCGAAAGTGTGCAGCAACTGGGAGTCCAGATCTGGTATCATTAATAGTGTGCCTGTGTTCATTCATACGTTTGCGCAGAGTTTGTCCAGTTTCTCCCACGTACATAACATTGGGGCATTTAGCACACATGATCAGATACACCAGATTGGTGGACCCACAAGAAAATTTACCTTGTACTCTGTACTCCTGTTGTGAACCTGGTATCGTTACCCTGTCAGTGGAGTAAATGTGTCTGCAGGTCCCACATATTTCCCGTCGGCAGGGTGATTTTTAAACTATGAGTAACTATGAAGTAGGGGCAGAAAGGGTTAATAACTATAGGGAGTGAATTTTGTCTTTTTACTTTAATTTTACTTTTTGTTCACTAGATATCCCCACACTTTATCCTGTGTACATAGAACAGAACACAGCAAGTGAGTGTGTGTTTTTACTTTCATTTTAATGAATTATAACTGGCTTCTTGCTGATCATTTATTCACAGGCACTTAAAACAGCTTTGGGTACATGTTTGCATTCACCGATCAGTGCTTGGCAGAACGGTGACGGGCAAACGTGTGCTCCACGCAAAATCAAGAAGTGCATATAGATCTGCTGCTGATCCTGAAGTAAGGTTTCCAACATGTCCGATCTGATTTCCGATTGATTTCCAAGCATTTTCCGATCTATTTCCTATTGAAGTGAATGGAAATCAGATCGGATATGTTGGAAATAATCGATCTGACAGAAAAAAAATCTCATAGTGTGTACCTAGCATTATGTCTGGTACACACCATGCAATTTCCAGTCAGATCGATCAGTCGAATTGATAATTCCCAAAAAGTGTCATTCTGATTTCCAATCATTTTTCTAACTGATTTTTGTACAGAAGTGATCGGAAAATTGTTCAGAAATGAGATCGGACCTATAGGAAATTATTTATTCAACTTATCTGCCAGGAAATAGCATGGTGTGTGCCATGCATTAACTTCCTGCACATTCCTGGGAGCCCAGAAAGGGTTAATCTTTAGTTTTTACATATTACCACCGAATAATGGTACACCTAGACACAGCTCAGACAGCTCACAGCCCTGATTTAGGGCTGAGACACACCAGAAAAGCTCCCCAAACGCTAGAGGTTTCAAAAGCTCTTCCCAATGTAATGCTGTGTTTTTTTTTTTTTTTACAAATCCTCATCGCTCCAGTGTGCATAGACACATAGGATAACATTAGCAGGAGGTTTTAGGCAGGGAACACACTTGCAGGGCCGTTTTCCCCTGCGTTTCCCAGGTTTCCGTCGGGTTTTGCGGTCGCGTCTAACGCGTGCGTTTTTCCGCGTGCGTTTCTGCGTTTGCATGGCATGTAGTGTCATGCAATGTGCGGAAAAAAGCAGAAAACTGTGCGGCTACAAAACGCGGAAAAAAACGCGAACGCAAACGCACACAAACGCATGCGGCGCAGCGTTTCCCGAGCTAGGCTATTATTTTCAATAGCCTCTAAAATCGTGCGCGTTTTGCCGTTCGCGGCAAAACGCGCAGAAACGCATGTAGTGTGTTCCCTGCCTAAAAGACTCAAAACGCTCAGAAAAACTCCTCTGGTGTGCACCAGGCCTTACACTTGTTGATAACAGCTAATTAGACAAGCTGCTCATTAACACATACAGGCCCGTATGCAATTCACTATTTCTCCTGAGTTTTCACCTAGGTGATATTTTCACACCTTGTTAAAAAAATGCCGGTACTTATCCGTTAGCCGGGCGCATCCGGCAGGTGGCGCTAATTACTATTCCCTCTCCAGGCCGACATGGATAGTAGGGAAAGATGTAACTCTGGTGGAGTTTTGTCGCCACCTAGAGGATGCGCCCGGCTAACGGATAAGTACCAAAATGCCTTTTAAGCCACCAGCAAGCAAGAAAATACTCAAAATAATTTTGATAGTATTTGTTCACCTGTTTTTTGTACTTTTTAAATTGCAGAGTGCTGAAAAGTTATTTTAAAAAGAAAATGAAAAATTTCTTAGAAGTGACTCAGGTGAAAAAGTGAATTGCATATGTGCCCCAGAGTTTATTTCTTAGCAACTATATGGGTTTCCATTGTATAGTGTGCAAGAGTTTAGGGCCTCTTTAACATCAGTTGTGTGTAAACTGTTTGGCATTCTAATGGTGCCCATACATGGTACAATTTTTCATTTGATTATTCCATTAGATGGAATATAAAGATTTTTCTAACATGTCTGATCAGATTATTATTGGAAAAAAAAAAAGAAAAAAAAAAAGGAAAATCGGGATACTCAGTTTTTCTTGATCGAAAAAAAGGATTTTTTGACTTTCATTTGATTTGATCGTTTTAGTCGAATAAATGGGAAAATCAAACGTTTTTCATGGGCACAGATGCTATACAAAACTTTATAGCACAGAATAATCTAATTTCAGCTCCTCAACATGGGTTTACTAAAGACAGGTGTTGACTAGCCAACATGCTCAGCTTTTATGAAGTTGCAAATGCACATTTAGATATTAGGAAAGCTATAGATGTTATGTACTTAGACTTTGCAAAGGCTTTTGACACTGTTCCCCACAATAGCCAGGTACAGAAGATGTGGATACAGGGACTAGGAGGAAATGTGTGTATGTTGATAGAGAACTGGGTAAGAGACAGAAGACATAATGGCCCATACTCACGGGCTACAATTGTCGCCGCAACACGCGGCGCGCGCGTGTTGCGGCGACAGGTCGCCCGTGAAATGTTCAATCGCCTGGCGACAGTCGCCGCCGCAACTCCACCGCAGCTGTCGCTAGTCCGCGTGAGTACGCGGACTAGCGACAGCAACCTCCATTGAGGTATGCAGAGCTTCCGGCAGGGGGAGGAGGAACGTCGGCGACAGCTTCCGTCGCGCCGCTGGTCCCTCTTCCGCGTGTGTACACGGAGGGACCTGGCGAGGAGCTGTCGCCGGCCTGTCGCCCACACGCTCACGTGTGCTGGCGACAGGCCACTTTTGCCTCCCGTGAGTATGGGCCATTAGTGTTGGTAAACAGGTCGTATTCAAAATAGGTAAGTTAGTAGTGCAAGGGTCAAGTACTGGGTCCAATTCTTTTCAATCTATTTATTAATGGTTAGCTGATGGCCCGGCGTTGCCCGGGTATGTATTTGGCTGGTGTTGGTTCTGCCCACTTTTTCTAACCCTAACACATAATTACTGAATTACCTAGTTTGTGAGCTTTGCGGTCGTTGGCATCAATCATTTGAATTGAAACAAATCTGATTGGCTGTGGCTCCACCCCCTTTTCTGAATTTGAACCCCAGTCACCCAATGACCAACTGTACCAGGTTTGAGGCTTGTGCCATTAACAGTACAAACAGAACATTTATATCAAGCTTTTCTCCTGGCGGACTCAAAGCACCAGAGCTGCAGCCACTAGGACGTGCTCTATAGGCAGTAGCAGTGTTATTGGAGTCCTGCCCAAGGTCTCCTACTGAAAAGGTGCTGGCTTACTGAACAGGAGGAGCAGAGATTCGAACCCTGGTCTCCTGTGTCAGAGGCAGAGCCCTTAACCAGTACCCTATCCAGCAAACAAGAATGGCAGCAATTAAATTCCTCCTGAAAATCAGTAGGTGAATTTTGATTGGCTTTTGTTGGCTCCACCAACTGTTCTGAATATTAATCCCAGTCACCAACTGTGCAAAGTTTGAGAACCCTACCATAAACAGTGTAAGAATGGCTGCAGTTTACAATCCTCTGGGCGCAGATCGTCTTCACTCCAACGGCTGTTTATCCGTGTCCCCTTTGCACAGCTCTGATGCGTCATGTAATCCACATGAGGACACAGCAAAGATGTTGCAGGAATGAAGAAGATCAGCGCCCCCAAGGTTTTGTAAGTAGTTTCCCCTGTGCTTTACAAAATTAGAAAGGAATGCCCGCCCCATTCCTCAAGGCATGCCGGTTGGCTGAGACTGCTGGATGCCTGAGTTTTGGATAACCGAGACTTAGCCGTAGTTTAACACACAGTACAGAATACATAGATCAAATATTTTGGAAATGGAACAACAGCAGCAGCTGCTACTCACCTTGAAGATGGTGTTTTCTTCTTCGTGTTGGGGGCTATGACGTGTTGCATGCTTCCATGGTATCTGAAACCTCTTTGTGTCTCTGTCCAACCATACAAGACCTGGGTACATTCCACTGTCTACCTGCGCCACCAGCCATGGCTTTAGCCGAACACGGCGTGGATGAAGGGCCATTTTATCTGAAATACAGAAAAACCATTATGAAATAGCCTGAAAATATAATGTTATATATGTATGTCTACACATGCGCATCCTGCATAACTGTACATATCAGTTTTCAGAGATTCACCATTATCACCCAAAGATTTTTTTTTTTTTACTTTACACAAGAAATTTTGTCTTTCTGGGCACAACTACCAAAGTAAACCATGAATATGAGATCAAGTAAACCTATTTTTAAAAGGAAACTACTCAAAATACGGTATTGAGTGTTTTTAGGTTCAACTAGGGACCAGTTCACATTGGGGTGCTTTTTTCGGGAGCGTTTCAGTACTTTGCTCATTGCCAGCGACCAGCACAACACTGTAATAATGCATCGCTATTATTTATTTTATTTATAAAAGCGCCAACATATTACGCAGCGCTACACAATAGATAAATAGGTTAACATACAAGGTAGGACATACAGGAAACTCACAACAAAACAAGATCATGCAATTGATTTGATAACAGTAGTTCAGTGTAATAGGTCAAAATAGAGACTGTTCTAGTCCACAAGAGGGGTGACTGACAATATAATCAAGCTGCCCCCTTCCTAGCTGCTACCCCCTGCAGGCAACCTGGGAGCAATTATACTAACTAGGGGGGGGGGGGGGGGAATAAGAGGTCCACAAAGATGACGTTGACTGGAGGAGCAGGCAGTAGGCAATCCGCTTCTCCCTCCGTTTTTATGTGCGAAGTAGCCTGTGAAGAGGGAGATCCGTTTTTGCATTGCCTTTCACTACCCCTCTGTGTACCCAGGCTCCGTGAAAATAGGTTGCCAATCTGGACTCTCCATTCAGTTTTTCAAACTGGATCCCGCGGATCCAGTTTTTGAAGTGTGTGAAGACGGCCGCTATTTTTAACATTGGTATCCGTGGCTCCGGTTCTGGTCTGGGCCAAAAAAAAGTGAGCCACGGATACATTTTTTAAACAGGTGTGAACTGTGCGTAAATCTACCATCTAGATAGTTGTTGTTGTTAACCCTTAAAGTGGACCTGATCTCTTGCACAGTACAGATGGAAAACATAGATAAATGCACCCTGTATGTATATAGAGAGCTTAGCCTGTCTAATTCCCCCTTATTTGTGTCTAATCAGAAGTTGTAATTTGATCTTTCTCCCCCCTGTGTCACGACTGCCATGGCAGAAATAGCAGATAAGCTCATTTGAAAGCACAAGCTGTTAATAGCCTGTGCTTTCAGAACTCATGAAAACACAGGCTACTTTTTATGAATCAGGAAGCAGAAACAGTGCAGATTTATTGTAGGATTTGTATTAGCTGTAACAAAGAAATGTTTTTTTGTTTAAAGGACACATCCAAGGGAAAAAACAAAAAACAAGATCTACTTACCTGGGGCTTCCTCCAGCCCCGGCAGCAAATCTGTCCCTCGCCACAGCTCCAGGGTCCCCTCTGTTGCAGATGCTGGCATCTGCTGTGCCTGCATGCAGCCGCGCCGCTTGCGGTTGCACTCCCGCGGCCAGGAGCATTGTGCACAGGCGCATTAGCTCCGGGCCATGTGTGCACGATCACGAGCGGTGCAGCAGCGTGCGCAGGCGCAGAAGATGCCGACTTGGCGAGGTCGGCATCTGCAACAAAGGGGACCCCGGAGCTGCGGCAAGAGAGATCGGCTGCCAGGGGCTGGAGGAAGCCCCAGGTAAGTCTATCTTGGGTTTTTTTTTAATTTTCCTCGGACCTTTCCTTTAAAGGTTATTATGCTGTTGTGTATCTTTTAGATCAGAGAGGATGTTCTGAGTTCAGGTCTGCTTTAAAAAGGGACACTATAGCAAAATCAATGACATTTTTATCCTCAGGGATTTAGCAGAGGAAGCATGTGTTGATTTGATGCCAGCTGACAGTATGCAGTAAACACATCGACACCTTGTCAGCAGAAGCAGCCGCTGCACACAGCTCTCCTCACATAGATACAGGCTGCCTCTGCTGCCCTTGTGAGCTGGGAAGCTGTTGAATTAATTCAGTACAGTGGTGGAGGGAGAGGGAGTTATATTAGTGCAGCTGAATGAAGCCTCCACCATAGAAGAATGTAACCAGCCCAAAGTCTGTCACTAAAGGTGCATACAGGGGCGCCTCTAGCCATTTTGTCACTCCAGGCGAGAAATTCTGTGCCCCCACTCCACTCCAGGCGAGAACCCCACCCCCAAGACCCCCGAAAATAATCATAATGCAGCAGCGTTTCACCAGAAAAATCAGAAAATACACTTATTGCGGCATGGGTTCACCAGAAAAATAGTTGTAATGCAGCAGAGCGTTTCACCATAAAATATACTTATTGCGGCATACACTCACACACACAGTACACACACTATACACACACACACACACACACACACACTTACACGTGCACACACCATGCACACACACACTATGCTGCTACCAGGGGAGGACTGACCTTTTGGCCTGCGGAGAAACACAGACTAGAGGCCCGTTATCATGGCAGCCTCAGCCCAAATTATGTCACACACTCACCCCATGTCGTATATGCCAGTAATCACGTGGAGCGCCAATGCGGAAATACAGCAAGGACACTCTGTGAACAGTGTGACAGGTAAAGTACAGGCATCAGGGGGGCACAAGACATTTTGAGGGACAACGGCCGGGGTTTCCGTCTTGTCTATAATCCGTGGTTATCGCACCTAACAACCACATTGGCCCGAGAATTCCCAACATCTCAGATTGATACATTCAACCAATTTCCACCCAAAATTTTTTATCCGATTCGCTAATATCAAAACGGTTGGTCGATCGGCTGTCAAGTCAACAAAAGTATAGCCACTTCAATTCCCTCAAGGCCAATCGCCCCACGCCTCCCCCCCTCCCCCCCCCCCCCCCCCCCCCACACACACACACACACACACACACACACACCTACACCTACCTATGTCCTCCCCTTCACCACCATCTCTACTACTCCTTGTTTTCACTAACTTATAGTGTGAATGGGCCCTAATAGAGTGTCTGAGCCCTTATGCAGAGAAATAATGAGGAGAGAAAAGCTAAAAAAAAGAGAGAAGAGATGATATTTGCCTCACCAGGATTGCACTTTTATTTAGCTTTACTGTATGACACAAGAAGACACAGACACCCAGCACTAGGGGAATAGGGAAACAAAGGTGAATGAAGGAGGGCTGGCGCACATCAAGAGTGCTTCTGAGCGCTTTTCAAATTTACAGCGATTTAAAAAGCGCTGGGCTAATGTTACCCTATGAGGGTGTTCCCACAGCAGCGTTGTGATTTTTTCAAAATCGCAAACATGCTGCAGGTAGCATTTTTTGGAGCGATTCTTTCAAAAATCGCTTCACAAAGTCGCATTCGCAAATTGCTATCGATTGCTATTGCGATTTTGGCGTGCACTAGCCCAGAGAGGAGGAGTGGAGTGAGACTGAGAATAGCCGGAGATGGAGCAGAGAGCTAATCTGTATTGTAGTCCCACATTACACAGAGGCTAGTTGCCTGTAATGGGACTGCTGTCCCTGCCAGTCTCTCACAAAAGTCAGAAAGCAGCCCTCATGGAGTCTAGGGACTGTCAAAACTTTTCAACCTGTTTAACACCTTATCTGCACATGCAGTCATAACAATGGGGAGAGGAGCATAACAGAACTGTAAACCTAAAAAATGTCCACAGACTGCTTAGCCATTGTCCCCCTACCATACCCCCCTTCCATGTCCCCCTTTTCCCCTTGCTTTGGCAATACCTATAATTAATCTTGGTCATGCTAATAAAGCCATCTTTGATTTGATTTCAGAGACCAGACAGATTTTTTTCCCACAGACCCTCATCTGCATCATGCTGTGTATATATACCAGCTTGCCTGCCCTCTAATTACACTTTTATCAGCCAGCCAAGTGTTTCACATTGCCTTACAACAACAAACCTGAATACACAAGACACAGGACCAGCCCTAAATCACTGAATGAAAGGCGGCCTGGGGGGCAGTCTGTGCCTGGCTCTACATCCACGCAGTTACCAGTAGCAGAGAGAGAGGAACTGAATGAATCAGTGAATCAGTTAAGAGTGAAGAGTCAGGACTCAGGAGTTGATGCTGTAATCAGATCCCTGAGTGAGCTGGGACGAGTGCCTTCTCTCACTGACTCATTCATTACTGTGGTTCTTTGAATCATTGAGCTGAAGGAACTGAATGAATCAGTGAATCAGTTATGAGTCCAGTCAGGCACTGGTGTTAGCTGCTGCTGCTGTAAACTGATCCCTGAGTGAGCGGAGAGGCATTTCTTCTCTCACTACTCAGTGCAGCTGTGCCCTTCCCTCCTCCTGCGCTCTAGGCAAGAATTTGTACCTGCCTGGTAGTTGAGACGGCTGTGGGTGCATACACAATCAGACAAATTTTACCACCTCCAGGTAGCAAACTGACTTTAAATACTATGAACAGATTGAGTAGGTAATCTATTATACTATATGGAAGTGGTAAAATTGCCCAATCAAAATTAGATGTGTGCACCAGGCTTTAGATGGGGAAGCCAATTCATTGGGGGATGTCAAAACTAATTTCATTGTTACACACGATTTTAACAGGCACTGACAACATAGATTTTAAATGAGCAATTTTAGAATCCAAAATGTTATCAATTTCAATATAGTGCCCCTTTAAGTTAACCTGCCTGGCGTTCTGATTCCTGCGGCCCTTTTTTTTTTTTCATGTAGCTAGTCTAGCGCTAGCTACATGATTCCCCCCTCCCTGCGGCGTACCTCCATGCCCTCCGATCGCCGCAATGACCCATCCAGAAATCCCGTTCTGAACGGGATTTCCTTGAGGGCTTCCCCCGTCGCCATGGCGACAAACGTCGTGACGTCATCGACGTCACAGGGAGACCCGATCCACCCCTCAGCGCTGCCTGGCACTGATTGGCCAGGCAGCGCACGGGGTTTCGGCTGGGGGGGGGGGCCTGTATCGTGGCGGGTAGCGGCGGATCGGCGGCGAGGGGGTAAGACACGCAGCAAGCAAAGTGTTTGCTGCATGTTTAAAAAAAAAAATTATTCAAATCGACCCAGCGGGGCCTGAGCGGTGACCTATGGCGTCTCTGGATGAGCCTAGCTCATCCAGAACGCTAGGGAGGTTAAATAATTTGGACACAAGGATTTGTTTTGTGATCAGCTTCTTGTCAAATGGTTTACAGAGGACAAAAAAGCTGTATACAAGTTTCCATATGCACTACTATTGTTTGTCCAGCAATTAAGGTCAATTAAATAAAGCAGGTCATTAATAATTTAAACCGAATGCCTTTCTGATTAATGTTAATACCAAAGCTCTATAATTTGGTCCCATCTTTCCTCATTGTCATTACAACATTATGATCATGAATTCCAGAACACTTGCTAAGAAGCCATTGCCTCACAACCAAATAAACATGTTTACCAAGATACAATCAATGGCCTTGAACCGGGCGTATCACTAGTGTCATATATCAGTGGCCTGTTCCCCGAATGCTTTTAGGGGGGGCCATGTCCTCTTGGGGTGCCCAGCAGGAGTGCCTTGAATGTTTTTCAAGCGTGGCCACCGTGCGCTCAACATGGTGGCCATCTTGTGGGTGGGCTGCTCGTAATCCACAACCTAGCTAAGCCTGCAGCTATGGGCTTAGGATAAGCTGTCAGCAACACCACCCCCTGGCCAATCCTGAACAGGCGGGAGAGTGTGTGTAATTGTATTCAAAAGACAGGGGGCTGGAGAGAGCTTGAGTAGCTACAGCCCCTGCATGTGTGGACGCTGACAAATGCCATTTGCGGACCCACCGTCTACCGCATGACATCCTCAGCCTGGCTCCCTACTCTCTTTCTGCTGCCCGCCAGTCCACCAATTTCAGACCTGTAGAGGACCCACACTACAGTGAATGTTTTGTTTGTAGTGTGTGTGTGTTGTGTCTACAGTTTGTGTGTGTGTGTGCCGTGTCCGCAGTGTGTGTTGTGTCTGCAGTGACATCTGTCTACTTCCTGTATGTGGCTGGCGTTACTGGGCAACGCTCGTTGCCTCTTCATTGCAGGTCGCCACTGATCTGAGGAGTGAATTCCACTGGACAATGCAGCGGGGGTTCCAGACATTTTGAAAGTAGGGGGTTGGGAGCAGACCGAGGAGGTATACACTGGCTATATACAGGGGGATCTGGCTATCTACACTGGCTACATACAGGGGGGATCTGACTAGCTTTCGACGCAGAGGACTGTGCTCTCCACTACCTGGAATCATACTCTCTAATGTCAGGTCCATATGAAACAAACTAGATGAGCTTCAACTACTGATCAGGACAAAGAAGGACTTTCATCTCTCTGCTGCTCTTTGCTTCACAGAAACTTGGCTATCTGAGCTTATTCCGGACAATGCTCTGCAGATTAATGGATTTACACTCTACAGATCTGACCGGGACCCACTTACTTCTGGCAAAACCAAAGGTGGAGGACTTAGTTTCTATATTAATGATAGCTGGTGCACGGATGTTACAGTTATTAAGAGGACATGCTCGGCTGGGCAGGAAACACGCTTCATAAACTGCAGACCCTACTATTCACCCCGTGAGTTTTCTTCATTTATTTTGGCTGCTGTGTACATCCCTCCACAAACATGTATGCAGCCTGCGCTCCAAGATCTTGCAGATCAAATCACCGAGGTGGAAAGAGAGTACCCCAAGTTTTTTTTTTTTATCAAACTAGGGGATTTCAACAGTGCTAATCTTTCCAAAGAACTCCCCAAATACAGGCAACACGTCACAAGCGCAACTAGAGAAGGTAAGAGACACTTGATCACTGTTACACTACGACTAAGGACTCGTATCACTCTGTCAGCAGGGCAGCTTTGGGGAACTCTGATCATGCTGTTATACAGCTTATCCTGACATACAAACAAAGACTAAAAACTGCCAAACCTGTAGTGAACACAGTTAAAGGAATACGATCGATTCACATATTTTTTTTCAATTGACACAGGAATTGTTTGGGAAGTGCTGCTAAGTACTGGTGTATACATTTTAGTAGCAACTTCTTTGTTTACTGTTATCAAAACACTTTCAAACTTTACTGACGCCAAAACTGACGGCAGACTGAGCCATGAGGAGAGGGGAAATTCCCCTCACACTTGATCAGTTAACTCTATGTGTAACTCTGTGTGTGACAGAGAGAAAGCTCTGCAGCTTCTGTGTCCTGTGTTTCTGACTGAAGAGAGCAGAGGAAATGTAACTAATTGTCACAGCTTTTCATACTGTTTTTGCTTTCAGAGTTTGATATGTTTGATATTTGCTTTCTGTAGTCTGATATGCAACTCTGGCTGTGCATTAACCTCCTTGGCGGTAATCCCGAGCTGAGCTCGGGGTATGCCGCCGGAGGTCGCCGCTCAGGCCCTGCTGGGCCGATTTCAATTCTGAAAAAAGCAGCACACGCAGCTGGCACTTTGCCAGCCACGTGTGCTGCCCGATTGCCGCCGCTCCGCGGCGATCCGCCGCGTGCAGCGGCGAAAGAGGGTCCCCCCAGCCGCCCGAGCCCAGCGCAGCCGGAACAAACAGTTCCGGCCGGCGCTAGAGGCTGGATCGGGCGGCTCTGACGTCAGGACGTCGACTGACGTCCATGACGTCACTCCGCTCGTCGCCATGGCGACGACAAAAGCGAAACAAGATAGGCCGCTCATTGCCGGAGGCGATCGAAAGAACGCAACAGGAGCGCCCTCTAGTGGGCTTTCATGCAGCCAACTTTCAGTTGGCTGCATGAAATATTTTTTTTTTTATTAAAAAAAAACCACGTTGCAGCCTCCCTGGCAAAATAAATAAACCGCCAGGGAGGTTAAAGCAGACACCCCTTCTGCAATTGATTTGTCCCAATAAAGTTAAATCCTACTCTCAATAAATTACAGCTTTTGCCTCTGATATTTAACATGAAAAGTAGGAAAATGTTTACACAGCTACTTAGACATTATTTGTACATTGTCATTTTAGAACACTTGGGTATTGATAGTATTCCTTTAAGAAATAGACGAGTGAAGCTGTAGAAAAACTACAGAGCTGCTTTGATTTAACTGACTGGAATATATTGAAAGAATCCACCAGTGACTTAAATGAATACACTGACACTGTGACATCATATATTACCTTTGGTGCACCAGGTACAATAACGATAAACCCTGGTTTACATCACATCTTAGGAAGCTGCGCCTCGATAAAGAAAGGGCATATCGTACAGGTGATAAAGTCCACTACAATGCTACAAAATACAAACTGCAGACAGCCATTACTGACGCAAAAAAAAAAAAAAAAAAAAAAAAAGAAGATTACTCTAAAAAAAAAAAAAAACAAAAAAAAAAAACACTTGAGGAAACATTTTCTGATGCCGACTCGTCCACAATATGGAAATCTCTACATGAAATTACCAACTACAGAAAGAAATCTCCACATTCACTACACAACCTGCAGCTTGCAAATGAACTGAATACATTTTATTGCAGGTTTGACACTACCAACAAAAGCCAAACACACCAAGTCAATTTGCATAATTTGCATCTCTGCAACAGGCAAACTGAGCACTCCTCCAGCCAGGCAAGGTCTCCACCCCCTGCGGTGCCTCAGCATCTACACAACACAGGAGGACAGACACAATCTTCAAAAGACAAAACACTAGGAAAGCAATGGGGCCAGACACTGTCTCTGCGAAATGCTTGAAACTCTGTGCCGATCAATTAGCGCCTGTATTCACAGACATATTCAAAGCATCTCTGGAACTCTCAATTGTCTGAGGCCCTGCCTCTTTTAAAAGCTCAACCATTGTTCCAATTTCAAAAAAATCAAAACCTACTGTTTAAATGATTACAGGCCTGTTGCCCTGACATCATTGGTCATGAAAGCATTCGAAAAACTGATAATGGCTTATCTGAAATCTATCACAGATCCCCGGCTGGACTCTCTGCAATTTGCCTACAGGCCTAATAGATCCACAGACAATGCCATGAACATGTGTATGCATTACGTACTACAGCATCTAGACACCCCAGGAACCTACACCAGGATTTTATTTATAGATTTCAGCTCTGCATTTAATACCATAATTCCAACACTGCTGCACAGCAAGCTCTCCCAGCTACACATACCTGAATCCATCTGCAAATGGATAACCAATTTCTTAACCGACAGGAGACAGCATGTTAGACTTGGGAAGCACACATCAAGCTCTCTGACAATCAGTACTGGTGCTCCCCAGGGCTGTGTGCTTTCCCCACTGCTCTACTCACTGTACACCAATGACTGCATCTCCACAGATTCATCTGTATACAGGCTTGTGGTGTGACAGCTTTCCTCTTGGTGCAGCAGCAACAACTTGGAACTAAATGCTCTCAAAACCATGGAGATGATAATAGACTTTAGGATACCCCCCCCCCCCCCCCCCCCAGCACCTCTCCTTAACCATAAATGGATCCACAATAACCCAGGTAGAGTCATTCAAGTTTCTTGGGCCCACAATCTCACACAACCTAAAATGGTACAACAACACTGCCACTATTGTCAAGAAAGGGCAACAGAGAATGTACCATCTACGGCAGCTGAAAAAGTTTGGCCTACCTCAAAATTTAATGGTGCAGTTGTACACTGCAATGATCGAATCCATCATATCATCATCTATGACTGTATGGTTCGGCTCCTGCTCAACATCAGAAAAGGTGAGGCTGCAGCGCATTATCGGAACAGCATAAAGGATAATTGGCTGTAGCTTACCTTCCGTGCAGGATCTTTACGCTAGCAGGTGCAGAAAGAGAGCAACTAAAATTGCCTCTGACCCCTCTCACCCAGCTCACTCCATCTTCCAGCTCTTGCTTTCAGGAGTGATGCTGGGAATACACGGTTAGATAGTTTCTTATCAATCAAGCCGCTGATGGCTCGATTGATAATTTCCGACAGGTCCGATCAGCGAGGCGCTCGATCTCGATTCCCCGCTCGATACCCGCGGGCGGACAATGGGAAGAAAACGAGCGGAAGATAGGAGCGCCCGCAGGGACGAGCAGGGATTGAGCCAGCGGCTCGATCCGGCGCATAAGTCTAACCGTGTATTCCCAGCATAAGATTCCGGTCCATCGCTACCAAAACTTCTAGACACAGGAACAGCTTTTTTCCTCAAGCGGTTGCCGTACTATATGCAGAACCCCGCTAGAGCTGCTAGGACTTAAAAGTAATCAGCACAGAACTGTAAATGAACAATTCTCACATTGCTTACTGCAACTACAGTGGTGTGAAAAACTATTTGCCCCCTTCCTGATTTCTTATTTTGCATGTTCGTCACACTTAAATGTTTCTGCTCATCAAAAACCGTTAACTATTAGTCAAAGATAACATAATTGAACACAAAATGCAGTTTTAAATGATGGTTTTTATTATTTAGTGAGAAAAATAACAAAACCTACATGGCCCTGTGTGAAAAAGAAATTGCCCCCTGAACCTAATAACTGGTTGGGCCACCCTTAGCAGCAATAACTGCAATCAAGCGTTTGCGATAACTTGCAACGAGTCTTTTACAGCGCTCTGGAGGAACTTTGGCCCACTCATCTTTGCAGAAATGTTGTAATTCAGCTTTATTTGAGGGTTTTCTAGCATGAACCGCCTTTTTAAGGTCATGCCACAACATCTCAATAGGATTCAGGTCAGGACTTTGACTAGGCCACTCCAAAGTCTTCATTTTGTTTTTCTTCAGCCATTCAGAGGTGGATTTGCTGGGGTGTTTTGGGTCACTGTCCTGCTGCAGCACCCAAGATTGCTTCAGCTTGAGTTGACGAACAGATGGCCGGACATTCTCCTTCAGGATTTTTTGGTAGACAGTAGAATTCATGGTTCCATCTATCACAGCAAGCCTTCCAGGTCCTGAAGCAGCAAAACAACCCCAGACCATCACACTACCACCACCATATTTTACTGTTGGCATGATGTTCTTTTGCTGAAATGCTGTGTTACTTCTATGCCAGATGTAACGGGACACGCACCTTCCAAAAAGTTCAACTTTTGTCTCGTCGGTCCACAAGGTATTTTCCCAAAAGTCTTGCCAATCATTGAGATTTTTTTTAGCAAAATTGAGACAAGCCTTAATGTTCTTTTTGCTTAAAAGTGGTTTGTGCCTTGGATATCTGCCATGCAGACCGTTTTTGCCCAGTCTCTTTCTTATGGTGGAGTCGTGAACAATGACCTTAACTGAGGCAAGTGAGGCCTGCAGTTCTTTAGATGTTGTCCTGAGGTCTTTTGTGGCCTCTCGGATGAGTTTTCTCTGCGCTCTTGGGGTAATTTTGGTCGGCCAGCCACTCCTGGGAAGGTTTATCACTGTTCCATGTTTTTGCCATTTGTGGATAATGGCTCTCACTGTGGTTCGCTGGAGTCCCAAAGCTTTAGAAATGGCTTTATAACCTTTACCAGACTGATAGATCTCAATTACAGTACTTTGTTCTCATTTGTTCCTGAATTTCTTTGGATCTTGGCATGATGTCTAGCTTTTGAGGTGCTTTTGGTCTACTTCTCTGTGCCAGATAGCTCCTATTTAAGTGATTTCTTTATTGAAACAGGTGTGGCAGTAATCAGGCCTGGGGGTGACTACAGAAATTGAACTCAGGTGTGATAAACCACAGTTAAGTTATTTTTTAACAAGGGGGGCAATCACTTTTTCACACAGGGCCATGTAGATTTGGAGTTTTTTTTTCTCACTAAATAATAAAAACCATCATTTAAAACTGCATTTTGTGTTCAATTATGTTATCTTTGACTAATAGTTAATGGTTTTTGATGAGCAGAAACATTTAAGTGTGACAAACATGCAAAAGAATAAGAAATCAGGAAGGGGCAAATAGTATTTCACACCACTGTATACTTGCATAATGTCCTTGACTTTTAATATACACACTGTCTGTCCTTGTAATATTTTTGTTTGTGTTTGTTAAAGAGTCTGAAGCGAGAATAAATCTCGCTTCAGACCTCATAGATAGCAGGGGCATGTGTGCCCCTACTAAACCGCCGCTATCGCGACGCTAAACGGGGGTCCCTGATCCCCCAAATCCCCTCGGTGCAGCGGGGGAGTGCTTCCTGGTTGGGGCAGGGCTAACCGCCGCAGCCCGGCCCCACGCGCGTCTGTCAGCGCGCATCTCCGCCTCTTCCCCGCCCCTCTCAGTCTTCCTTCACTGAGAGGCAGCGATGCACCGTTGATAGACGCGACTGAAGGCAGGGCTGCAGCCGTTAGCCCTGCCTCCAGGAACGACCAAGTCTGCGACCAAGTCTTGCGGGGGTGGGTTTGGGGGTGAAGGGACCCCCGTTTAGCGGCGCGATAGCGGAGGTTTAGCAAGGGCACACATGCCTCTGCCAACTATGAGCTCTGAAGCAAGATTTATTCTCGCTTCAGAGTCTCTTTAAGCAACTGCCAAGACAAAATTCCTTGTAGGTGCAAACTTACTTGGCGAAATAAAATTGATTCTGATTCACTGACTATATACAGGGGGGCTATATGCAGGGGGGATCTGGCTATATACACTAGCTATATACAGGGGGTATCTGGCCATATACAGTGGGGTTCTGGCTATATACAAGAGGGTCTAGCTATATAAACTGGATAGAGATTAGATAGATAGATAGATAGATAGATAGTCTGGCTATATACACTGGTTATAAATGGGGGGGTGGCTCTATACACTAAAGGGGGGGGAGGAATCTGGCTCTATACACTGAAGGGGGATCTGGCTATCCGCCAAAAAGATAAGACCTCCCCAAAAATAATGGCACATCAAAAAAAATTAAATAAAGCAAAGTGGTTCAATTATGTATTAGTAAGGGCTCCATAAGTGAACCTGGTGGCTAATGAGTGCTATGGTGAACACCTACATGTGGTGGAAATATTCACAGCAGCAATAATAAAAGTGATGAGAAGATACTTGAACCAGTACAATATAACACTGATCAAGATACAGGAGTGCAGGGAGCTCTGTCCCCTGACGTTCAACAACCTTCAAGATAATTTCAAATTCTTCACAAGCCTACTATGCCCCACAACTTAAACCCAATCTGCGTTTTTTTTTTTGCTATTCATCTATCTATTCAACTGAAGCGAGAAGGATATGGTGGCTGACACATTTATTTCCTTTTGAGAAATACCAGTTGCCTGGCTATCCTGCTGAACCTCTGCTTCTAATACTATTAGCCATAGACTCATAGACAAGTATGCAGCAGATCAGCTGATTCTGACATTAGCTGCATGTTTCTTACAGGTGAGTGATTCAGACAGTACTGCAGTCAAATAGATCAGCAGGGCTGCCAGGCAACTGGAATGGTTTAAAAAGGAAAAAAAAAATATGGCGGCCTCCAGTGTTCTCCACCCGGCTGTCATCAGCTCAATTCCTAAGGATCATCCTCCTAAACATTGTTACACTGATCCTACCTTCCCCCATTATGCCCCACCTGGCTGAAAAAATTTTCTGGGGAAAGCACTGCTTCAAATCCTGCTCATTTCAGTTTTCCTTTAAAGGGGAACTGAAGTGAGAGGCATACGGAAGCTGCCATATTTATTTCCTTTTAATCAATACCAGTTGCCTGGCAGCCCTGATGGTCTATCTCACTGCAGTAGATTCTGATTAACACCAGAAACAAGCATGCAGCTAGTCTTGTCAGATCTGACAATGTCAGAAACACCTGATTTGCTGCATGCTTGTTCAGGGGCTATGGTTAAAAGTATTAGAGGCAGAGGATCAGCAGGAGAGCCAGGCAACTGGTAGTGCTTAGATGGAAATAAATATGACAGCCTCCATATCCCTCTCGCTTCAGTTGTCCTTTAAAGGCATGCCTGGGTCTGTTGCAGCCCATTGGCACCCTTGTGCATTCATCACCTTACACTCACTTAGAAGACCAACAAGAATCTGCCCACGGAGGGAAGATTCCTCCCCCCCTCCCCCTTAGTAACATTGCAGTATGGTACTAAGCACTAGGGATCTGAAAAGCTCTTGCTAATGTAATGCTATTGGTGTGATCCCCCTTGAGCGATGTGATTTTATAAAAAAAATAAAATAAAAAATAGCATTGCATTAGCAAGAGCTTTTCAAATCACTAGTGCTTAGAAAAGGCTGCTGGTGGGTTTGCAACGGCCATGTCTGGACGAATCCAATGCTTCTCATACGATCCATTTACATGCCCATTTATCTGTTTTCAAATTCAATAAATGTACCGCGTTTATTGACAGTGTGAACCAAGTCTTACTCTGAAGAGATGTTCCTCAATTGTCTTGCACTTCCCCTCCTACAACTTACCAGCCCATCCCTAACTGTTAGACACTAAAAGGCATTAAAGTGGATCCGAGATGAACTTTTACTGATTGCATAATTGTGTTCCTTTCCTATTGTTTATAGGGCATTTCTCAAGCCAAATACTTTTTTTCTTTTTGTTTTGTTTTAATACTCTAATTCCCTATAAACTAAACAAGCCACGCCCACAGGTTTTCAGAGAGCCAAGGCACTTTCAGACAGTAGCAAGGGCTCATGGGAGTTCAGTCTGGGCAGGAGGAGGGGGATGTATTACTAGCCAGAGAATTCAGAGGCAGAGGGGAGGAGGAGGGGGGGGGGGGGGATTAGGTTTTTTTGCTCAAGATGCAGATAAGCCTGCCTCTGTGTAATGTTTACAAACAACATGGCTGCTGTCATTGTATTACAGGAAGAAATAATCATATTCTATTAAAGCTGTTTGTAGCTAGATTTGCTGTGTAAAATATCTAAACTTTAGATAAGATATATAGACAAGTTACTTGTTATAGTTTTTTTTATCTCGGATCCGCTTTAAGCTGCATGGCCAAAGTACATTTGTGCAATAAAAGAAAACAGATAGCTTAACCTGCCTGCCGGTATTTCCAATCGTAGCTCGGGCTAAGAATTAGTAGCTGGGAGCAGCAAGCCAGAGCTACCCTCTGGCTAGCTAAATTAGCAGCTCCAGCTGCTTACTTGGTTCCCGCGTATGATCCACGCTGTCCACCGGGACTCCAGGACTCTCCTGCAAGCCCCCAGGATCCCCAGCTCCTTTCCTCTTTCTGGATCCCAGTGGCCAATCAGCGGCGGTGCGTGACATCATCGGGGGGTGGCGCAAAATTTAAAGTGGACCAGAACTCTTGCACAGGACAGAAGGAAATCTGGGAAATGTAAGCTGCCTGTATGTAGAGAATGTAGCCTGCCTAATCTCCCCTCTGGACCAGATCCCTTGCACAGGAAAGTAGGTAAACAGAGAAATGCACCCATGTATGTAAAGAGATTAGCCTAATTCCCACTCTGATCCTGAACACGGGACAGAAGGAAAACATAGAGCCTGTATGTTTTCCTTTAGGAAAACATAGAGCCATACAGCCTGTATGTATATAGAGAGTTTAACCTGTCTAATGCCTCCTCATTTGACTGTAATCACAAGTTGTAATTTGATGTCACATAACTGCCATGGCAGAGATGGCAGATAAGCTCATTTAATAATAATAATCCGATAATAATAGTCCGAACATTTGTATAGCGCTTTTCTCCTGTCGGACTCAAAGCGCTCAAGAGCTGCAGCCACTGGGACGCGCTCAAGAGGCCACCCTTGCAGTGTTAGGGAGTCTTGCCTTGAACTCCTTACGGAATAGGTACTTGTCCTAGCCAGGATTCGAACCCTGGTCTCCCATGTCAAAGGCAGAGCCCTTAACCAGTACACTATCCAACCACTGTAGGAAGCACAGGAGGTTAACAATATAGCCATTTGGTTCTGCTAATCTGCCTTAACCACTTAAGGATTGCAGTCATAAAACCCCTTAAAGAGACACTGAAGCGAGACTAAATCTCGCTTCAGGTCTTATATACGTGTGCCCCTGCTAAAACGCCGCTATCCCGCGGCTTAACGGGGGTCCCTTCACCCCCAACCCACCCCCCGCAAATGTTGGTCGGAAAATGGTCGCTGGAGATATCCTTCCTGGAGGCAGGGCTAACGGCTGCAGCCCTGCCTCCCAGCGCGTCTATCAGACGCGCATCGCCGCCTCTCCCCCGCCCCTCTCAGTGAAGGAAGACTGAGAGGGGCGGGGGAGAGGCGGAGATACGCGTCTGACAGACGCGCATGGGGCAGGGCTGCGGCGGTTAGCCCTGCCCCAACCAGGAAGCGCTCCCCCGCTGCACGGAGGGGGTTTGGGGGGACAGGGACCCCCGTTAAGCCGCGCTATAGCGGCGTTTTAGCAGGGGCACGCATGCCCCTGCTAGCTATGAGGTCTGAAGCGAGATCTATTCTCGCTTCAGACTCTCTTTAAGGACCAGACACTTTTTTTCCATTCAGACCACTGCAGCTTTAACGGTTATTGCTCAGTCATACAACCTACTATCTAAATGAATTTTACCTCCTTTTTTGTCACTAATACAGCTTTCTTTTGGTGCTATTTGATTGCTGCTGCGATTTTTAGTTTTTATTATATTCATCAAAAAATACATGAATTTTGTCAAAGAAAAATTTTTTAACTTTCTGTGCTGACATTTTTCAAAAAAAGTAAAATTTCTATATACATTTTTGTCTACATTTATTGTGCTACATGTCTTTGATCAGTAAACTTTTACTTTTGGGTAAAAGTTATAGCGTTTACAAACTACGCTGCAAAAAGTAAATTCCTCCAGTTTGAAGCATCTCTGACTTTTCTGAGCACCTGTCACGTTTCATGAGGTGGGGCTTGCACTCTTTTGCAGGTAGGCACTAGTCTGTTTTTAAGTAGCGCTGCTCATTTCCTTGCTATGTACTAATGTAATTCGTTTTTTGTCAGCTGCTCCCACTTAACAGCCATGCTTTTGGTGTATATGCAGAGCTTCTGTTTGGGTTCAAGGTGCGTTTGTAGTTCCTGGGGGGGCTCAGCGCATCTCTGATGGAGGCCATTCGGAGGCGGCCTGGTGTTGCGCTGATCCACCTTTTTGCGCAATTTTCGATTTTATTTGATTAGCCGCACCCAGGCTATGCATATACATAGGTTAGGATTTAGTTAGTGTTAGGCCCCTCCCATGGAGGATTGACTTCTTCGCAGTGGGAGGGACGAGTACTTAATAGGTTGCATGCAAGCTGTTAATGGAAACCAACATCCTCCTCTACTGGTAGACAGGTCATGTGTATGCTCGGTGTGTATTCAACCCCACAAGTGGGGCTTGCACTCTTTTGCAGGTAGGCACTAGTCTGTTTTTAAGTAGCGCTGCTCATTTCCTTGCTACGTTTCATGAGGTGCTAGAATTCCAGGATAGTATAAATACCCCCCAAATGACCCCATTATGGAAAGAAGACATCCCAAAGTATTCAATAAGAGGCATAGTGAGTTTATAGAAGATTTTATTTTTTGTCACAAGTTAGCGGAAAATGACACTGTGACAAAAAAAAAATAATAAAAAAAAAAAGTTTCCATTTCCGCTAACTTTTGACAAAAAAAAAAAAAAAAATGAAATCTGCCACGGCCTCACCATGCCCCTCTCTGAATACGTTGGGGTGTCTACTTTCCAAAATGGGGTCATTTGTGGGGTGTGTTTACTGTCCTGGCATTTTGGGGGGGTGCTAAATTGTAAGCACCCTGTAAAGCCTAAAGGTGCTTATATGGACTTTGGGCCCCTTAGCTCACCTAAGCTGCAAAAAAGTGTCACGTGTTACATAGTTATTTGGGTTGAAAAAAAGACATACGTCCATAGAGTTCAACCAGAGAACAAAGTACAACACCAGCCTGCTCCCTCACATATCCCTGTAGATCCAGAGGAAGGCGAAAAACCCTAACAAGGCATGGTCCAATTAGCCCCAAAACGGAAAAAAAATCCTTCCCGACTCCAGATGGCAATCAGATAAAATCCCTGGATCAACACTACTGGGCAATACCTAGTAATTATAGCCATGGATGTATTTCAACGCAAAGAAAGCACCCAAGTCCCCTTTAAATACAGATATAGAATTTGCCATGACTACTTCCTGTGCCAATGCATTCCACATCTTAATCACTCTTATGCTGCATACACACTTGAGATAAAAGTCTCTGGAAAAGGCAAGATCACAGACCAATTATACCCCATTCCATGTAGTATGAGAGCCATACCTTCACAGTCTATTCTATAGAGCTGCACTCCCCATCAGATAAAATCTTTGCAAGATGCTGCACACAAAGTTGCCCGTACACATTCAAAAGATCATTATCTGCAAAAGATCTCTTCCTGCAATAGATCCATTCCTTCAAAATGCATTCATAGTCTATGAGATCTGCAGATCATCATACACACCTTGTTTAGCAGGCAATCATCTGCAGATCATCTGCAGATCAGATCCACCAGGATGGATTTTCAGATCTGCAGATGATTGCCAGATATGCAGATGAAGTCTGTTAAACAAGGTGTGTATGATGATCTGCAGATCTCATAGACTATGAATGCATTTTGCAGGAATGGATCTATTGCAGGAAGAGATCTTTTGCAGATACTGATCTTTTGAATGTGTAAGGGCATCTTTGTGTGCAGCATCTTGCAAAGATTTTATCTGATGGGGAGTGCAGCTCCATAGAATAGACTGTGTAGAGTATGGCTCTCATACTACATGGAATGGGGTAAAATTGGTCTGTGATCTTGCCTTTTCCAGAGACTTTTATCTCAAGTGTGTATGCAGCATTACTTTAAAGAACCCTTTCCTGAATAAATGGCTAAAACATTTTTCCTCTATGCACAGATCATGTCCTCTAGTCCTTTAAAGGACTTACGAGGCCAAGATTTTAGAAAAAAAAAAATTTTGGTTAGCTACCTGCGTCAGCTTGTCAGGCACGGAGGACGCCGTCCGCGCCCTCCGTGCCATTCCGCCGGGCCCCCGCCGCTCAGTAGCCCCCCGAATGGTCTCCGACCGTGCGACCCGGGTCGGGCTCTCCAGACTGTACAAAGTGCGGCTGCGCAGCTCTAAGGCCAACCCCCCGATCCACGTAACAGGCGGTTTCCTGCAGCGTGGATCCTGGGGTTGGCCTTAGAGCTGCGCAGCCGCACTCGCGGCTATGCGTACTGCGCAGCCGCGGCCAGCTCCGGCCGCCATCTTTGTACAGGCTAGAGAACCAGACCCGGGCCGCGCGGTCGGGGACCGTTCGGGGGGCTACTGAGCGGCGGGGACCCGGCGGAACGGCACGGAGGGCGTCCTCCGTGCCTGACAAGCTGACGCAGGTAGCTAACTTTTTTTTATTTTTTTTCTAAATTCTTGGTCTTGTAAGTCCTTTAACCTCCTTGGCGGTAATCCCGAGCTGAGCTCGGGGTATGCCGCCGGAGGTCGCCGCTCAGGCCCTGCTGGGCCGATTTGTATTCTGAAAAAAGCAGCACACGCAGCCGGCACTTTGCCAGCCGCGTGTGCTGCCCGATCGCCGCCCGAGCCCAGCGCAGCCGGAACAAACAGTTCCGGCCGGCGCTAGGGGCTGGATCGGGCAGCTCTGACGTCAGGACGTCGACTGACGTCCATGACGTCACTCCGCTCGTCGCCATGGCGACGAGGAAAGCGAAACAAGATAGGCCGCTCATTGCGGCCTATCTTGTTACTTTCGATTGCCGGAGGCGATCGAAAGTACGCTTCCGGAGCGCCCTCTAGTGGGCTTTCATGCAGCCAACTTTCAGTTGGCTGCATGAAATATTTTTTTTTTAATTTAAAAAAAAACCCATTTCAGCCTCCCTGGCAAAATAAATAAACCGCCAGGGAGGTTAAGAAGGCCTAGGGACAAAAAGCTAATCTGCCAAGCTTTTATATTGCCCTCTGATGTATTTATACATTGTTAATTAGATCCCCTCTGAGGCGTCTTTTCTCTAGACTAAATAAACCTAGTTTATCTAACCTTTCTTGGCAAGTGAGACCTTCCATCCCTAGTATCAATTTTGTTGCTAGTCTCTGCACCTGCTCTAAAACTGCAAGATCTTTCCTGTAATGTGGTGCCCAGAACTGAATTCCATATTCCAGATATGGCCTTACTAGACAGTTAAACAGGGGCAATTGTATGTTAATTTAAGAATGGATAAAAATATACAATTAGTTCCACCCCACTTTTCATCAAATATATACAAAACAATCCACAAGGGGTTTTAACCTCTTTGCCGGTTATCCAGAGCTCAACTCGGGGTAACCTGCGCAGGAGGATTTCTCAGGTCCCGCTGGGCCGATTTGCATAATTTTTTATTTTGTTACAAGCAGCTAGCACTTTGCTAGCTGCTTGTAACTTCCGACCGCCGCCGCTCGCCGCCGATCCTAATTGCCGAGCCGCATCCCCCCCCCCCCCAAACCCCTGCGCAGCCTGGCCAATCAGGGCCCTGGGCTCGCTACATGATTTAAAAAAAAAAAAAAAAAGTGCTGCGCTGCCTCCTTGCCGGTGGAATTAGACCGGCAAGGAGGTTAAATGAACAGCAACAGTCTTTAATTCTTCATAAATGTCATATTATTTGATTGCAGTCATAGGATATCCAATCCCAACACCACACAATTGCCTGACACTTGTTTCACAGCCAAAGGGCGCTTCCTCAGAGGCAAACAAATACGTTCAGTCTGTTAAAATACATAATACACACAAGGAATTGTCAGTACACCTACCCTGCATCAGATGCCTGTATATACAAGAGACGGGGCAATCCCTGTATAAATATAGTTATCTTACCAAAATGGGCCAAACAATCCATATGAAGATAAGCGTATGGGTTACAATCTAAAAAGTATATATGAAAAAATAGGGGTCACCCCAACATAAGAGCTAAAACACCACATTATTTATAATAACGAAGTATATGAACATCCCATAAAGGTGACGCAATTACATGCAAATGAGTAAACCAAAGATCCATGTGCAATCTAAAATACCATAAGGCTAGTGACACACCAGGACGTTGCATTTAGGGGACGTTATAGGGCACATAACATGCCCCTAACGCAACGCCTGGTGCTCTCTGGTGTGGACGTCGGAGTGAGCCGCGTTGTGCAGCTCACTCTGGCGTCCGTGATGCGTACTCTTGGACGCATGCGGCATCACGTGGTCCCGCCCGGCCAATCGCCGCACAGAGCGGCCGCTCCAGGAAGTAAACACTGCACGTCACTGAGTGCAGTGAATATTAATTAGCCATGTGCCCGGCCACTCTCCCCTCCTCCCCAACATGACTGAGCATGTGCAAACAGTCTAACGCGGCTTAGCCGCCTAGAACGCACAGCATGCAGCACTTTGCTGCGTTACAATGTAACGCAACGTGGGTAGTGTGAACAGCCCACTTGTGTTACATTGCTGTGCGTTGGGGGAGCGTGCGCCTCTAACGTCCCTATGTGCAAGAAGCCTAAGAGAGTAAATACCCTCTATAATACTACATATAGTGCAATGTGTAAAAATATGAAAACAAGGTGAGCCTGGGTACTGCACAAACATGCAGTGTGCACATATAGAGAACAGAGTGAGTCTCCATTAGAACACCATCATGCAACTAATCGTCCCCGGCGAGCAGGAGATAGGAGTCAGCCAGCCCGGCGCATAGCAGCTGCGCGGTGAATTCAAATACAGGAAGTGACATCATCGGTCACGTCCAGCATTTAAAGTCCACCGTGCGGCTGCTATGCGCCGATCTGGCTGATTCCTATCTCCTGCTCGCCGCCGATTTGAGCAGTGTTAGCGATGGCAGCAGCACCACAGGGGAGAACGAGGAGAGTACATTTAAGCAGCCGCAGCATGAGGGAAAGGGGTTTAAAAAAAAAAAAAAAAAAGTCCACTCAGCTCTGGGGACTCAGGGGGGGCTTTCAGGGAGGCTTACAGTTTGTCAGCTGGGGCGGCAAGCCGCAGTGTAGCGCCACCACTGAGGCTGAGCAGTGAAAGATGAAACAGAAAGCAGGGTAGGTGTTTTCTGTAATGTTCCCACTGATATATATGGTAAAATACATGAGGGTTCTTCGTCTCTGGTTCACTTTAACAATTATCACTGGTAAAAAAAAAAAAAAAAAAAAAATTAGAGTGAAAATCTAGAGTACATAAAACTCATGTAATATAGATTTCTAATCTTCTTTGAAGTTGAATTCTAATTGATGGCAATAGGCAATTAGCTGCAGTCACACCATCCCCTAATCCTTACCCAATTTTAACCCTTTTCAGAACCGTCCGCCTAACCCCCCCCCTTAACCACTTAAGGACCACAGTCTTTCCACCCCTTAAGGACCAGAGCCTTTTTTCCCAGACCACTGCAGCTTTAACGGTTTATTGCTCGGTCATACAACCTACCACCTAAATGAATTTTACCTACTTTTGTTGTCACTAATACAGCTTTCTTTTGGTGCTATTTGGATTGCTGCTGCGATTTTTAGTTTTTATAATATTCATCAAAGACATGAATTTTGTCAAAAAAAATTTTTTTTTTTTTACTTTCTGTGATAAAATTTGTCAAATAAAGTAAAGTTTCTGTATACATTTTGTCCAAATTTATTGTGCTACATGTCTGATAAAAAAACAAACAAAAAAAAACATTCAGTGTATATTTATTGGTTTGGGTAAAAGTTACAGCGTTTACAAACTATGGTGCAAAAAAGTGAATTTTCCCATTTTGAAGCATCTCGGACTTTTCTGACCACCTGTCATGTTTCATGAGGTACTATAATTCCAGGATAGTATAAATACCTCCCAAATGACCCCATTTTGGAAAGAAGACATCCCAAAGTATTCACTAAGAGGCATAGTGGGTTCATAGAAGATTTTACTTTTTGGCACAAGTTAGCGGAAAATGACACTGACCAAAAAAAAAAAAAAATAAAATAAAAAAAGTTTCCATTTCTGCTAACTTGTGACAAAAAAAATAAATAATGAAATCTGCCACGGACTCACCATGCCCCTCTCTGAATACCTTGAAATGTCTACTTTCCAAAATGGGGTCATTTGTGGGGTGTGTTTACTGTCCTGGCATTTTGGGGGGTGCTAAATTGTAAGCACCCCCGTAAAGCCTAAAGGTGCTCATTGGACTTTGGGCCCCTTAGCGCAGTTAGGCTGTTTTGGGGTGTATTTTTTTTTTACACATACCCATGCTCGGTGGGAGAAATATCTCTGTAAAATGACAATTTGTGTAAAAAAAAAAAATTGTCATTTTACAGAGATATTTCTCCCACCGAGCATGGGTATGTGTAAAAAAAATACACCCCAAAACACATTATACTACTTCTCCTGAGTAGGGCAATACCACATGTGTGACACTTTTTTGCAGCCTAACTGCGCTAAGGGGCCCAAAGTCCAATGAGTACCTTTAGGATTTCACGGGTCATTTTGAGACATTTGGTTTCAAGACTACTCCTCACGGTTTAGGGCGATCGGAGGGGCTGGGGGGATGCCGCTGAGCAGCGGCTATCATGTAGCGAGCCCTAGGCTCGCTACATGATTTAAAAAAAAAAAAAAAACGCCAGCTCTGCCCCCTGGTGGTTTTTAATAGACCGCCAGGAGGGTTAATGTGTTTTGTGGTGTATTTTTACATATACCCATGCTGGGTTGGGGAAAGATCTCTGTAAATGACAATTTTTTGATTTTATTTTTTTTTTACTACACACAATTGTCCATTTACAGAGATATTTCTCCCACCCAGCATGGGTATGTGTAAAAATACGAATAAGCCCATTTGAAAGTACAGGCTGTAAATAATATGTCTGCTTCCATGAATCAGGAAGTAGAAACAGTGCAGATTTATTTTAGGATTTGTATCAGCTGTAACAAATAAATGTTTTGTTTTTGTTTATTATGGTTATTATGCTGTTTATCTTTTAGAGCAGAGAGGCGTTCTGAGTTCAGGTCCACTTTAAAATGTACCAGAGACCTCATACAGTAAAGATTTGATATTTACCCGGGGCTTCCTCCCACCCCATAAACATGCGCGAGTCACTTGTTGTGGCTGGATGGTGCAATGGTCAAGAGCTCTGTCTGACGCAGGAGACCAGGGTTCGAATCTCGGCTCTGCCTGTTCAGTAAGCCAGCACCTATTCAGTAGTCTCCCTAACACTGCTACTGCCTATAGAGCGCGTCCTAGTGGCTTCAGCTCTGGCGCTTTGAGTCCACCAGGAGAAAAGCGCAATCTAAATGTTATTTGTCTTGTCTTGTGCTCCCACAGTCTGACGTTCAGCTGTGATCAGCCCCAGTAATTTGCTCAGTCGGGTCCAGTCTGGGTCTTCTGCACATGCGGGGACATACAGCGCATGCACAGTAGACCCGGACTGACGTGACTGAGCAAGTTACCGGGGCTGATTGCTGCTGAACGGCAGACCGCAGGAGGACGGTGAGGGACTCACAAGTGTTTATGGGGCAGGAGGAAGCCACGGGCAAGTATGAAATCTTTACTGTGTGAGGTCTCTGGTTTCCTTTAACCTAACCCTTAACCCCCCCCCCCTTAACCCCAATCCTTTACCTCCCCCTCAACTCCTAACCTTAACCTTTAATCCCCCCCCCCCTTAACTCCCAACCTTAACCTCCCTCTCCTTAAGGGGACTCAGAGCTCAGGAAACTAAAAAGATTTATACATACCTGGGGATTCCTCCAGCCCCATACGCTCCGATCGCTCCCACGCCGCACCCCTCAGTCTTTTGCAGCGCCAGTACTGGGTCCCCGCACTTCTGTCAGTTGCAGCCCAAGGTTAGGAGTTAAGGAGGGAGATTAATGTTAGGAGTTAAAGGAATCATCAGGGGGAAAAACAAACAAACAAAAAAGAGCTTTACATATCCGGGGCTTCCGCCAGCCCCTGCCAGCCATCCTGTGCCCTCGCCGCAGCTCCCGGTCCCCTCCGATGCAAATGCTGTCCTTACCAGGTCGGCATCTACTGCAGACCACGTGCGAGTGATTGACAGCGGTGCTCGCGCAGACGCAGTAGATGCCAACTTGGCGAGGTCGGCGTCTGCAGTGGAGGGGACCGGGAGCCACCAAAGCTGCGGCAAGGGCTCAGAACAGCTGCCGGAGGAAGCCCCAGGTAAGTAAAGCTCATTTTTCCCCCTGAAGATTCCTTTAATCACATAAGGACCACAGTCTTTACACCCCTTAAGGACTAGAGCCTTTTCTTCCATTCAGACCACTGCAGATTTAATGGTTTATTGCTCGGTCATACAACCTACCGCCTAAATGAATTTTACCTCATTTTCTTGTCACTAATACAGCTTTCTTTTGGTGCTATTTGATTGCTGCTGTGATTTTTAGTTTTTATTATATTCATCAAAAAAGACATACATTTTGTCAAAAAAATGATTTTTTTTAACTTTCTGTGCTGACATTTTTCAAATAAAGTAAAATTTCTATATACATTTTTGTCCAGATTTATTGTGCTACATGTCTTTGATAAAAAAAAAATCCAATAAGTGTATATTTATTGCTTTGGGTAAAAGTTATAGCGTTTACAAAATATGGTGCAAAAAGTGAATGTTCCCATTTTGAAGCATCTCTGACTTTTCTGAGCACCTGTCCTGTTTCATGAGGTGCTAGGATTCCAGGATAGTATAAATACCCCCCAAATGACCCCATTTTGGAAAGAAGACATCCCAAAGTATTCACTAAGAGGCATGGTGAGTTCATAGAAGATTTTATTTTTTGTCACAAGTTAAAAAATGAAATATTTCTGTAAATTATTTTTTTTATTTTTTTATTTTTTTACACACACAATTGTCCATTTAGAGATATGTCTCTCACCCAGCATGAGTATTTGTAAAAATACACCCCAAAACACATTATACTACCCCTCCGGAGTACGGCGATACCACGTGTGACACTTTTTTGCAGCCTAACTGCGCTAAGGGGCCCAACGTCCCATGAGTACCTTTAGGATTTCACAGGTCATTTTGAGGCATTTGGTTTCAAGACTACTCCTCACGGTTTAGAGCCCCTAAAATGCCAGGGCAGTATAGGAACCCCACAAGTGACCCCATTTTAGAAAGACGACACCCCAAGGTATTCCGTTAGGAGTATGGTGAGTTCATAGAAGATTTTATTTTATGTCACTAATGGAAATTGATTTTTATTGGTTTTTTTTCACAAAGTGTCATTTTCCACTAACTTGTGACAAAAAAATAAAATCTACTATGAACTCATCATACGCCTAACGGAATACCTTGGGGTGTCTTCTTTCTAAAATAGGGTCACTCGTGGGGTTCCTATACTGCCCTAGCATTTTAGGGGCCCAAAACCATAAGGAGTAGTCTAGAAACCAAATGCCTCAAAATGACTGTTCAGGGGTATAAGCATCTGCAAATTTTGATGACAGGTGGTCTATGAGGGGCCGAATTTTTTGGAACCGGTCATAAGCAGGGTGGCCTCTTAGATGGCAGGTTGTATTGGCACTAAAGTGCCGGATGTTCTCAAATCGTGACCTGGACATGGCAGCAGAGAACATGGGCATGTGATGTATTGGGTGCGTAGACCAATAAGACCACAATACATTCTTTTTGACTAGACCCATGTTAAGGAAAAGGCCCCGAAAAATGTTACGTTCGGAAATGTGGAGTGGTTTCCACCGAAAAGGCTGGGCATGGTAGCTTCTTGGATTTGCGGTTGCGTATTGTGTGGCATAACGGTTGGTCTCAGCCACAATTAAGTCGTAGAGACCAGCGGTGATCAGGAAAAAAAAATTCTGTCACTGCGGTGGGGCGGAAGAGAGGGTTTGGCCAGGTGATCAGAAGCTCGCAGGGGGCAGATTAGGGCCTGATCTGATGGATAGGAGTGCTAGGGGGTGACAGGTGGTGACAGGAGGTGATTGATGGGTGTCTCAGGGGGTGATTAGAGGGGAGAATAGATGCAATCAATGCACTGGGGAGGTGATCGGAAGGGGGATCTGAGGGTTTGGCCGAGTGATCAGGAGCCCACACGGGGCAAATTAGGGCCTGATCTGATGGGTAGGTGTTCTAGGGGGTGACAGGAGGTGATTGATGGGTGTCTCAGGGTGTGATTAGAGGGGAGAACAGATATAAATAATGCACTGGGGAGGTAATAAGGGGGGTGGTCTGAGGGCGATCTGAGGGTGTGGGCGGGTGTTTGGGTGCCCGCAAGGGGCAGATGAGGGTCTGATCTGATGGGTATGATGGGTAGCAGTGACAGATGGTGACAGGGGGTGATTGATTGGTGATCAGTGGGTGATTAGAGGGGAGAACAGATGTAAACAACGCACTTGGGAGGTGATCTGAGGGCGGGTCTGCGGGCGATCTGAGGGTGTGGGCGGGTGATCAGGTGCCCGCAAGGGGCAGGTTAGGGTCTGATCTGATGGGTGGCAGTGACAGGTGGTGATTGATGGGTGATTGACCGGTGATCAGTGGGTGATTACAGGGGAGGATAGATGTATACAGTACACGGGGGGGGGGGGGGGGTCAGGAGCCCCCAGGGGGCAGTTTATGACCCATTCTAAAAAATAGCATTGACAGATAGTGACAGGGGGTGATTGATAGGTGATTAGGTGCAAACTGTGGTCTGAGTGGGTGATCGGGGGGGGGGGGGGGTCTGAGGGGTGCTGTGGGCGATCAGGGGGCAGGGGGGGGGCAAGATCAGTGTGTTTGGGTGCTTACTAGGGGGGGGTGCCTCCTGCCCTGGTGGTCCCTCAATCACTGGGACCACAAGGGCAGGAGGCAGCCTGTATAATACACTTTGTATACATTACAAAGTGTATTTACACACTTTGAATGCGGCAGATCGGGGGTTAACAACCCGCCGGTGCCTCCGAACTGGCGTCGGGTTGACGTCGCGGGTGGGCGAAGCCTATTGCCGGCGGATGCGCGCGATCCCCGGCCAGCTAGTCCCGCAGGAGTCGCTGCCGATGGGCGTATTGTGGTCCTTGCAGAGTCCACTTTGCCGCCACCGCCCATAGGTAGTGGGGGTCGGCAAGTGGTTAAGGAGGGGGAGTTACTTAAGGGTTAAGGTTAGGTGTTAATGAGAGGGAGGGTTAGGTTTAGGAGCTGAGGAGGGAGGTTAAAGGGATACTGTAGGGGGGTTGGGGGAAAATGAGTTGAACTTACCCGGGGCTTCTAATGGTCCCCCGCAGACATCCTGTGCCCGCGCAGCCACTCACCGATGCTCTGGCCCCGCCTCCGGTTCACTTCTGGAATTTCAGACTTTAAAGTCTGAAAACCACTGCGCCTGCGTTGCAGTGTCCTCGATACCGCTGATGTCACCAGGAGCATACTGCACAGGCCCAGTATGGTCTGCGTCTGCGCAGTATGCTCCTGGTGACATCAGCGGAATTGAGGACACGGCAACGCAGGCGCAGTGGTTTTCAGACTTTAAAGTCTGAAATTCCAGAAGTGAACCGGAGGCGGGGCCGGAGCATTGATGAGTGGATGTCTTCGGGGGACCGTTAGAAGCCCCGGATAAGTTCAACTCATTTACCCCCGACCCCCCTACAGTATCCCTTTAAGGTTAGGAGTTAAGGAGAAGGGGGTGGTTAAGGTTAGGGCTTAAGGGGGGGTGATTAAGGGTTAGGGTTAAGGTTGGGACTTAAGGATGGTGGCGGTGAAGGGTTAGGTGTTAAGGAGGGGGGTTACTAATTTTACTAAACTTTTTTTTTCTTGTGTTTTTAGTTCCGTACTGTAATTTATTATGTAACTAAATGTGTTCATTCTGCACAGCCACAGCACCTCTATTGAAAAGGAGTCATAGTTACATAGTTATTTGGGTTGAAAAAAGACATACGTCCATCGAGTTCAACCAGAGAACAAAGTACAACACCAGCGTGCTCCCTCATATATCCCTATTGATCCAGAGGAAGGCGAAAAAACCCTTACAAGGCTTGGTCCAATTAGCCCCAAAAGGTAAAAAATTCCTTTCAGACTCCAGATGGCAATCAGATAAAATCCCAGGATCAACATCACTGGGCACTACCTAGTAATTGTAGCCATGGATGCCTTTCAACGCAAGGAAAGCATCTAAGCCCCCTATTAAATGCAGGTATAGAATTTGCCATAACTACTTCCTGTGGCAATGCATTCCACATCTTAATCACTCTTACCGTAAAGAACCCTTTCCTAAATAAATGGCTAAAACGTTTTTCCTCCATGCACAGATCATGTCCTCTAGTCCATTGAGAAGGCCTATGGACAAAAATCTCATCCGCCAAGCTTTTATATTGCCCTCTGATGTATTTATACATGTTAATTAGATCCCCTCTAAGGCGTCTTTACTCAAAAACTAAATATAGGGCAATATTATGCTAGCATCTCGAGTTTTTATTTCCCATTTAATGCATCCCCAAATTTTATTAGGTTTAGCTGCAGCGGCTTGGCATTGAGTATGATTATTTAACTTGTTGTCGATGAGTACTCCTAAGTCCTTCTCCAAGTTTGATGTCCCCAACTGTATGCCATTTATTTTGTATGGTGCTAGACCATTGGTACGACCAAAATGCATGACTTTGCATTTTTCAACATTGAAATTCATCTGCCATTTATGTGCCCATATAGCCATCCTATCCAGATCTTGTTGCAATATGTCACTATCTTTCTGAGAGTTGATGATTCTGCACAATTTTATACCATCCGCAAAAATAGCAACATTGCTTTCTACTGCATCTACTAGGTAATTAATAAATAAATTGAAGAGCACTGGACCCAGTACAGACCCCTGTGGGACCCCACTGCTAACAGTCACCCATTTTGAGTATGATCCATTGACCACAACTCTTTGTTTTCTGTCCAATAGACAGTTCCCTATCCATGCACACAGACTCTTCCCCAGTCCTTGCATCCTCAACTTTTGCACCAGACTTTTGTGGGGAACAGTGTCGAAAGGCCTTTTCAAAGTCCAAGTATATCACACCTACAGCATTCCCAATATCCACATTAGCGTTCACTACCTCATAAAAATGGAGCATGTTAGTCAAACAGGAACTGTCTGTAGTAAACCCATGGTGATGCTGAGAAATAAGGCCCTGTTCACATCACAAATGCAGACGGGCACGCATGCGGAACGCAACGCGTACAAACGCACGCCATCCGTGTTTGTGTGCGTTGCGTGGCTGATCCCATCACTGAAAAGTGAATGGGACAGCCATGCGTTTTTACAAAAAATGCGTGCAGCATGCGTTCCCGGACCACACAGGTCCGGAACGCATGCAGTGTGAACATCCGACATTGCACTCTATGTAATGTCTGATGTCGTGCGTGTCCGCCACCTCCACGTGTTTCCAAAACGCGGCTGGAAACGCGTGCAGTGTGAACGGGGCCAGATTATTTTCTAATATGAATTCCAGGCTGTAATCTGAGACACTGATGCTGAAGGGATTGAAACATTGTATACACTAGCTGAAGCTGAAAGGATTGAAACATTGTAACCTTTTTCTGAGTTTCTAAATAACTGCCTGGACAGCATAATCACGCAAGTACCGTACCATAAGGGCCCGTTTCCACTATAGCGTTGCGGAATCGCCGGCGAATCACCACAGGCAAATCGCATGCGGGTGCGATTCCGCATGAGTTTTTTGCCGCGATTTCGCATGCGATTTCGCATAGGTAAGGCTGTATGCGAAATTAACCATGTCACTGCCTGTGTAAATTAACATTAATACCTATGTGAAATCGCATGCGAAATCGCGGCAAAAAACGCATGGGGAAAACGCGTGCGATTTCCCTATTAAATACATTGCATGCGATTCGCCTGCATTCCACACGCAGGCGAATTCTGAGGGCCCTACCCTGCAGATTTTTCCTGCACAGAAAAACGTGCGGGGAAACGCACAAGTGGAAACAGTCCCATTCACTTGTACTGACTGTGCAAATCCGCATGCGGGCAACGCATGCGGATTCGCGATAGTGGAAACGGACCCTAAATACAAATGCATAACTCCTTATCTGGGTATAACCCTCAAACTAAAAAGACTAAGAAGACCAACCTTTAGAATAAGATCTCCATTGTTCTTCTAATGCCTCTCAAAGCGACTAGGCCCATCTCCTCTCTTTGGCAGAATTTGCATTTCATTACAGCTGTGCAGCCACTGCTCAGTCTCCATTCTTCACCAACAATGGTTTCCATTCAATAACAAAGCCAGGTTTGACAAACAGAGAAGAATGCTTTGCATCCCATTTGCCAAAATGGGATGCAATGCATACAGTGTGAAAGGGCCCTCAAAGTTGATGACTATGTTTGGATCTACACAGCTTCCTTGATCTTCGCTGAGAATCCAGGAAAATGTCTTCACTGAATTGGTCTTTTCAAAATCAATTTATCAATCCTGTAGCCACGGAATTATGCATGGCACCTTCAATAGTCTCATCTAGTCTTCCACATATCTTGTCTGACACCCTTTTTCTTTATGATAGTAACTTGAATTCTCCTCCATCTCTTATTGTTAAAGAGACTCTGAAGCGAGAATAAATCTTGCTTCAGAGCTCATAGTTAGCAGGGGCATGTGTGCCCCTGCTAAACCGCCGCTAAACGGGGTCCCTTCACCCCCAAACCCACCCCTGCAAAACCTTGGTCGTCTTTTGGTCGCAGATTTATTGCTTCCTGGAGGCAGGGCTAACGGCTGCAACCCTGCCTCCAGTCGCGTCTATCAGCAGCGCATCGCCGCCTCTCCCCCGCCCCTCTCAGTGAAGGAAGACTGAGAGGGGTGGGGGAGAGGCGGAGATACGCGCTGACAGACGCGCGTGGGGCAGGGCTGCTGAGGTTAGCCCTGCCCCAACCAGGAAGCGCTCCCCGGCTATACGGAGGAGATTTGGGGATCAGGGACCCCCGTTAAGCCGCGGGATAGCGGCGTTTTTGCAGGGGCACACGCCCCTACTATCTATGAGGTCTGGAGCGAGATTTATTCTTGCTTCAGACTCTCTTTAAAGGGAAGGTTCACGGTGCATTAAAAAAAATAAAAATGGTAATTCACTTACCTGGGGCTTCCTCCAGCCCGTGCCCTCGGCGCCGCTCCGCAGGCTCCCGGTCTCCTCCGGTGGCGCACACGACCTGGCCAGGCCGGCTGCCAGGTCGGGCTCTTCTGAGCTCCAAAATGCGCCTCACGCGGGCACGCTGATGTCATCGGACGTCCTCCGAGCTGTACTGCGCAGGCGCAGAACTACTGCGCAGTACAGCCCGGAGGACGTCCAACGACGTCAGCGCGCCCACGTGAGGTGCTTTTTGGAGCGCAGAAGAGCCCGACCTGGCAGCCGGCCTGGTCAGGTCATGTGCACCACCGGAGGAGACCGGGAGCATCGCCGAGGGCACGTCCTGCCTGCCAGGGCTGGAGGAAGCCCTAGGTAAGTGGATTAGCATTTTTATTTTTTAATGGACCGTGAACCTTCCCTTTAAAGAGAATCTGTATTGTTAAAATCGCACAAAAGTAAACATACCAGTGCGTTAGGGGACATTTCCTATTCCTCTCTGCCACAATTTCGCCACTCCCCGCCGCATTAAAAGTAGACAGTTTTAAAAAGTTTGTTTATAAACAAACAAAATGGCCACCAAAACCGGAAGTAGGTTGATGTACAGTAATGTCCACACATAGAAAATACATCCATACACAAGCTTTTGAATCTCAAGAGATCATTTCTGTGTGTACCTTCATCCCCCTGCAGCTATCATCCACTGAAGAGTGACAGGCTGTCTGTTTCTTCCTGCAGACAGCTTTGCCTGTGTCTGTAATTCCTCAGTATGTGACAGCCCAGCTCCTTTCACAGCCTAACAGAGGACGATTTATCCAGCTTGTAAAAGGCAACTCTCTTCTCTCAATGACAAGAGAGCAGAGAGGCTGCCTAATGTAAACAACACACACTGGAATGTGCATAACGGATCAACAACACTGAAGAGTTGGCAGCCTTCCAGACACAGGGTGACAAATCCAACAGGGGAAAGTGGATTTATTTCTGAGACAGTGATAGTAGAAAGTGCTGCAGTAAGCCAGAGCACATTAGAATAGTTTATGAAGTTGTAGGATAGTAGAAAAAAGGATGACATTTTTGTTACAGAGTCTCTTTAATGTTGATGGTAGAGTCCACCCTCCTTCTTGCCAAGTACCCCAAGTGCAGCCTGTTTAAACATACCCCAGGTGAACGGATCCATTTAAAAATGGAGGCAACAGGCATGTATGGGCAGAAGTCCTCATGCTTTCTGCTCTACCCTTTCACTGCTATCCCTCTAAGTTCATTTGTAAAAGGCCTCACATTAACGCACACAAGTTGGGCAAGCCGTGCACTACTGCACGTGCACTTGTCTTCCTGATTCTGCTCTTGTGGCAGGGAGCATTTTGATTTTGTGCATGCAAGGCTTCATAGTGTGCATGGGCAGAGCACTGGAGCGTGATCAAGGAGGCATACCACCAAACCAGCGCATGAGCAGTAGTGTGTGGCATGGCCACTACAGATGTACAAATAGGGCCTTTTATTTATGAACACAAGGGGACAGCAGTGAACTTTGGGGGAGTGGAAGCATAAGGATTCCTTCTCACACATGCCTATAGCCACCATTTTAACAGGCTGTGACGAATCAACGTTTATTCGTCATAAATAAATAGTTAGAGCCTTATAAAATATTCCCTGTCAGCCACTATTAAAAAGTGACAGCAGATAGGGACAGGCTTGGTTTATAAAAAGATCAGGGAAGCCAGGGGTTAACACAGTTCCTCTCCCTGGTCAAATGTAGCAAACACTGACTCCTCTAATTACAGCTTTTCTCACCTCAGTGTGACCTAAGTGGGTTTCCTGGCCCAGGACACCAAACCAGGCAGAGCGAGAGAAATCTCACACCTACACTGCCCTCATCCAGGCTTGGTGTCTTCTCAGTTCCATACTTGAATAGAGCCAACCCCAGGGGGTCTCTCAGGATTACCTCAGCTGAAGGATCAAAGGGAATCCCTCTCCCAGCTGACCCCCATGTGGCCCTGAGATGCCTATATTCATATGTTCTCCATATTTTCCTCATAATTCATGGCATAGGAAGTTCCTAGGCCGCTGAAAAGTGCAGAGGTTCTGAGGTTCAACTTGGTGCAGGTGCAGAGAGAATTTGGACAAGCTAGTTACTTCCAAACTCAGACTACAAGGGGAGAAGTAAAAAATTGTGTTATGATTCATATCTGGTCCTCGTGTTTGGTACCAAATGATTCCTAACATCACGCTGGTTATGAATATTCATTCAGGTTCTTGAGATTACCTACAGGCATGCCGAGAGCGGGCAAAACATGAATTGGCCCAATACCTCTCCCTGCCTAAGGGGGCACTGCCTTATTCAAATTGCACAAGGCTGGACTTGTACGTGTCATAACCCCTCCCCCCCCACACAGTGAGGAACAAAACTCCCATGACACAAAGGTCCAGCGTCCATTATCTGAAATCCTGGCCTAATAACATCTTGGCAGCCAGCGGGACACTGGCGCAAAATCTCCATCTTGGATTTCTCACAAGGCCTCTGGCCGCAAGGCAACCGCCATCTTGGACTTTCCTCCAAAGACTTGCGATTGCCGAATGGACTACCAATAACGGTATTTGAACTGTATATTAAAGGGGAACTTCAGCCTAAACAAACATACTGTCATCAAGTTACATTTGTTATGTTAATTAGAATAGATATGTAATATAATCTCTTACCCACCCTGTTTTAAAAGAACAGGCAAATGTTTGTGATTCATGGGGGATGCCATCTTTGTCATGGGGGCGGCCATCTTTTTGGTTGAAAGGAGGTGACAAGGAGCAGGAGACACAGTTCCAACTATCCTGTGTCCTGATTACCCCTCCCAGCTGAACACGCTAGGCTTCAAATGTCAAATTCAAAATGTAAAAATAAAATAAAATTGCACCAAAACAGCAGAACAACAAAATCAGAAATCCCATCATGCTTTGCACAGCATCAGGGGAAAAAAGCCGGGCAGTTTTCTTCTGTGCAGCTAAAAATGAGGCTTGTATAAGAGAAAAAAAAGTTCTGATGCTGTGAAACTGTTAAACACAAAGCCTTTTCAGTGCTGCTGAGTTGATTTTTAGTCCGGAGGTTCACCTTAAGTTCCAGGTCAAAATATCGATTTTGCGCTGGAAATCGGGTAAATACACTGCTACCACTCTCCGAAGAGGGATAGGGCAAAGAGACCCCAACGCTATCATAATACGGTAGCCAGCTTAATCACGTTCGACATGCTCCAGTCACCATTCGGTGGATAGATACTTCCGACGGCTTAAAGACTGTGAGCAATGTGACGTTTAATAAATACAATTTATTTATTGCAACCTCTTCAGGGCCATAGGCTTACACCCCCGTAGTGACCAGGCTATATCTTACAATTCAGGGCTCTGCAGCTTTAAAAGCTTGCTGCAGAGCCATGACACTTAAAGCCAATGGGTACCGGTAAAAAAAAGAAAAAAAGTCAGATACTCACCTAAGGAGAGGGAAGGCTCGGTCCTAATGAGCCTTCCCTCTCCTCTCCCGGTGCCCTCGGTGCTGCGCTGGCTCCCCCGTTCGCGTCTGCCGCCGCAGGGACTTCGGAGGTCTTCGGGCGCACTCGGGCTTCCGAAGACGGGTCGCTCCATACTACGTACGCGCGAGTGCGTCATAGAAGGCGCTCGCGCACGCGTAGTATGGAGCGGCCGCGTCATCCGGAGCCCGAGTGCTCCCGAAGACCTCCGAAAGCTCCCGAAGGCATGCGGAAGTGGCAGTATTTGACTGCACTGGTCGAATACTGCCACGGGGGATCCTGCGCGGGACCGGGCACCGGGAGAGGAGAGGGAAGGCTCATTAGGACCGAGCCTTCCCTCTCCTTAGGTGAGTACCTGACTTTTCCTTTTTTTTACTGGTAAAAATTCACTTTAACACAAAAATGAATTTTGTCCCAGTTTCTTGCCATCAACAGAGCTTTCTGTTGGTGGCATCTGATCGCTGCTGCATTTTTTTTTTTTAATAAAAATGCCCATTTTACTTTAATGGTGGGAATTCACGGTGCGTTTATGCGCCGGTATTGTACCAGCGGCTCTATGCCGGCACGTCACCGCTCATCCGCGCGTGCACGCGGATCGATTCCCGCTCGTCCCCACGGGCACTTCCTTATCTGCGCTTTGTTTCTTCCATTGTCCGCCCACGGGGATCGAGCGCGGTATCGACCCGCCGCGGTGATCGGACAGGTTGAATATTATCAATCGAGCCATCAGCGGCTTGATTGATAATATAAAACGAGCCGTGTATGCCCAGCATAAGTTTCACTACCTATTTTCCCATCACAATCAGTGTGATTGGCTCTCACAGGCATCAGCCTATGAGTGCCAATCACTTTTGTGGCCAATGGAGGGGACAGCTCAGTGTCAGAGCTATCCCTGTACAGTGCTGCTACAGATCGCAGCACTGTACACGGAATTTTTTTTTTTTTTAATGTTTCCGGTCTGCTAGCGTTGAAACGCCACTGGCAGACTGTTGACAGAGTGGAACTCAGTCATTCAAGCGGGGATGCGCGCGATCCCCTGCAATCTCCGACCCCAGAACTTGAAGTGGTCCTGGGGAGTAGCCACGTTCACACCAATTGGTGTGAGGCGGTCGTTATCTGTTCAAAATGCCCTCGAAAAATCGCTTTTCAAAGCACTTAGATTTCCCTATACTATGTATTAAAGCGCAAAAGCTCAGGAAATGGTGCAGGAGCCGCAATTGCAATGAAAGTTTATCGCTCATGTGAGAATACTCACATTGAGAAACACTGCTCAAGCACTTTCAAAATTCGCCAGCTCTTTTCAAGAATGAAAAGCGCTCAAAGTGTGATCAAGCCCTTAAAGACAGCATCAGCTGAGACTCTAGCATGTGCACATGAACAAGGCAGGTAATTTGGGTGCCGCCATAGATTGTAATAGTAACAACAGCGCATGGTGCACAATTTGGGTGCTGGACATAGCCAAAGCACAAATTACATTAAAGGATACCCGAGGTGACACGTGACTTGATGAGATGTACAGTGCCTAGCACACAAACAACTATGCTGTGTTTTTTTTTCTCTGCACGTATGTAAGTGGCAGTTCCTGTCTGAGTCAGGACTGGGTCACACTACAGTGTGACCCTCACTGATAAGTAATTACAACTATGAAACTCTTTCCTAGCAGAAAATTGCATCTGAGAAAAGGAAAGAGATAAAAGGGGTTAATAGTTCATAGATTTAGCTCTGGCGTACTTCAATAAATGTGTCATTGAGCAAAAACAATAAAACAGAAAGAAGAAAAAAATATAACTTAAAAAGGTAGATTTAAATATAAAATAAAACTGTGGAATATCTTAAAGAGAACCCGAGGTGGGTTTGAAGAATATTATCTGCATACAGAGGCTGGATCTCCCTATACAGCCCAGCCTCTGTTGCTATCCCAAACCCCCCTAAGCTCCCCCTGCACTCTGCAATCCCTCATAAATCACAGCCACGCTGCTGACAAACAGCTTGTCAGAGCTGGCTGTGTTTATCTCTATAGTGTCAGTCTGCTGCTCTCCCCGCCTCCTGCAGAACTCCAGTCCCCGCCTGCATCCCTTCCCTCCCTGCTGATTGGAGGGAAGGGACGGGGGGCAGGGACCGGAGCTATGCAGGAGGCGGGGGAGCAGCTGAGACTGACACTACCACTACAGATGTAAACACAGCCTCACAGCATGGCTGTGATTTATGGGGGATTGCAGAGTGCAGGGGGACCTTAGGGGGGTTTGGGATAGCAACAGAGGCTGGGCTGTATAGGCAGATCCATCCTCTGTATGCAGATAACATTCTTTAAACCCATCTCGGGTTCTCTTTAAAGTCATTTTAGGAGAATGAGGATAGAATTGTTTATTTTCACCTTGGGTGTCCTTTAAATAAGGGATGCAGGGTCATTTTTGATCAAAGACTTTACAAGCCTTTGATCACTGTGATCATGATCAGCAGCACCAGCTCCCTGCTTGCCCCAGCTCACCATGCACCCTCCTGTTTCACATCTCTAGGTACAGGCTGGCTTCAGGGTTTTTTTAATTTAAAGGGAACCTGAGATGGGCAATTACCAAAAAAATATACATACAGTGGTGTGAAAAACTATTTGCCCCCTTCCTGATTTCTTATTCTTTTGCATGTTTGTCACACTTAAATGTTTCTGCTCATCAAACACCGTTAACTATTAGTCAAAGATAACATAATTGAACACAAAATGTAGTTTTAAATGATGTTTTTATTATTTCGTGAGAAAAAAAAAAAAAAACTCAAAACCTACATGGCCCTGTGTGAAAAAGAAATTGCCCCCTGAACCTAATAACTGGTTGGGCCACCCTTAGCAGCAATAACTGCAATCAAGCGTTTGCGATAACTTGCAACGAGTCTTTTACAGCGCTCTGGAGGAATTTTGGCCCACTCAACTTTGCAGAATTGTTGTAATTCAGCTTGATTTGAGGGTTTTCTAGCATGAACCGCCTTTTTAAGGTCATGCCACAACATCTCAATAGGATTCAGGTCAGGACTTTGACTAGGCCACTCCAAAGTCTTCATTTTGTTTTTCTTCAGCCATTCAGAGGTGGATTTGCTGGTGTGTTTTGGGTCATTGTCCTGCTGCAGCACCCAAGATCGCTTCAGCTTGAGTTGACGAACAGATGGCCGGACATTCTCCTTCAGGATTTTTTGGTAGACAGTAGAATTCATGGTTCCATCTATCACAGCAAGCCTTCCAGGTCCTGAAGCAGCAAAACAACCCCAGACCATCACACTACCGCCACCATATTTTACTGTTGGTATGATGTTCTTTTGCTGAAATGCTGTGTTACTTCTACGCCAGATGTAACGGGACACGCACCTTCCAAAAAGTTCAACTTTTGTCTCGTCGGTCCACAAGGTATTTTCCCAAAAGTCTTGGCAATCATTGAGATGTTTTTTAGCAAAATTGAGATGAGCCTTAATGTTCTTTTTGCTTAAAAGTGGTTTGCGCCTTGGATGTCTGCCATGCAGGCCGTTTTTGCCCAGTCTCTTTCTTATGGTGGAGTCGTGAACACTGACCTTAATTGAGGCAAGTGAGGCCTGCAGTTCTTTAGATGTTGTCCTGGGGTCTTTTGTGGCCTCTCGGATGAGTTTTCTCTACGCTCTTGGGGTAATTTTGGTCGGCCGGCCACTCCTGGGAAGGTTCATCGCTCTTCCATGTTTTTGCCATTTGTGGATAATGGCTCTCACTGTGGTTCGCTGGAGTCACAAAGCTTTAGAAATGGCTTTATAACTTTTACCAGACTGATAGATCTCAATTACAGTACTTTTGTTCTCATTTGTTCCTGAATTTCTTTGGATCTTGGCATGATGTCTAGCTTTTGAGGTGCTTTTGGTCTACTTCTCTGTGTCAGATAGCTCCTACTTAAGTGATTTCTTGATTGAAACAGGTGTGGCAGTAATCAGGCCTGGGGGTGACTACAGAAATTGAACTCAGGTGTGATAAACCACAGTTAAGTTATTTTTTAACAAGGGGGGCAATCACTTTTTCACACAGGGCCATGTAGATTTGGAGTTTTTTTTCTCACTAAATAATAAAAACCATCATTTAAAACTGCATTTTGTGTTCAATTATGTTATCTTTGACTAATAGTTAACGGATTTTGATGAGCAGAAACATTTAAGTGTGACAAACATGCAAAAGAATAAGGAATCAGGAAGGGGGCAAATAGTTTTTCACACCACTGTACCTGGGGCTTCCTCCAGCCCCCTCCGGCCTGATCGCTCCCGTGGCGTCCTCTTCTTTCTCTCTGTTCTCCCGCAATTGGCCCCGGAAAGTCCGCCGGTCCGGTGCCAACTGGGCATGTGCGCTCTCGCTGCATTCACGTTGCCTGGAGCGTTCTCCGCATGCGCAGACTGGCCCTGACTGATGGATTTTCCGGGGCCAGTTGCGGGTGAACAGAGAGGGAGAAGAGGAAGCCATGGGATCGATCAGGCCGGAGGGGGGTGGAGGAAGCCCCAGGTATGTATATTTTATTGGTAATTGCATCTCAGGTACACTTTAAGGCTGCTGAGCACTGTCTCCTCTCACGGCCCACCCCCTGCTGAGCAGGCTGAGGGGACTCACCCGCTTAAAGAAGTTCTTATAAAACTACTTGTCTGGAATTTGTAAGTTTACAATAGATTTCATGGTACACACCAGGTATGGTGCACACCATGCAATTTTAACTTCAGATCATATTTCCAATTGAGAAAATTATCAGATCAGGCAAGAAAAATAAATATACAGTCTACTGATTGCCAGCAACCAATCCCAAGTTCAAAATCGTTCTCTTTCCTGATTGGAAATAATGATCAAAATACTTACTGGCTATTGTTCTGTGTGTATGTTCTTTTGCTTCATTTTCAATTGAAAAAAAAAAGATTGGAAAAAAAGATAATTGCATTAGAATGTATGCTTGGTTTCTTCTATATCCGATCAATATCAGATCTGAATATCGATGTGATCAAATGCTGAAATAGAATGCGGAGTGAAGACTGCATGTTGTGTACCAGGTTTTACGGGACTCATCTAAACAGTATGAAATGATCCTAAGATTTAGAAACTGGAATGACATTTTGGGAATGCTGGATCAATTTACAATAACTTAGAAATTTCCAGGGCGAAAACCCCCCCCCCAAAAAAAAACAACAAAAACCCTGCAGACGTCCAGTGCCCGCGCCGGGACAAAACGATCATCCGGTCCCCGCCACGGCTCACTTCCTGTTTTTTGCGACTTTAATGTCGCAATCCATTGCGCCTGCGCAGAAACCTCCTGGTGACGTCAGTGGGAGCGAGGACGCACACGGCCAGGGACGTGCAGGCGCAGTGGACTGCAATATTAAAATCGAGTCGCCAAAGCAGCACAGGGACCCGAGGATGAAGGGGGGGGTGGGGGGGGGATTTCGATAAAAGTCCCAGGCAAGTTGGAGCCTCCCCCCCTTTACCCTGGCAGTCATCCTTTAAATTGAAAGAAAAAGCTAATACGCCTTCTTCGGTCTCTATTTCTGTATCTTTTAAAGTGGACCATGAAGAGGAGTATAAAAAAAAAAAGTTTCACTCACCTGGAGCCGTCCTGTACCCGCGACGTTACCAAACGATCTTCCATTGCCCCACCACGGCTTTCACTTTGCGAACCCGGCATCCACTGTGCCTACGCAGCCCTGGCCCCCCTGTATCCTCGTACACACTCCTGCCGCTGGCAGCATACCACACAGGCGCAGTAGAGATTTTCCCATACTACACCGGCGCAGAACGCTCCTGGCCATGGAAGCGCATACGAGGATGCCATGGCCTCTCAGGCACAGTGGACGTTGACTTACAAGTCGGCGTGACCCAAAGTGAGCCATGGTGGAGGAACGGAGGATCGTATGGAAACTGAGCAGGCACAGGAATGCTGCAGCGGGATGGCAGAAGCCTCAGGTAAGTGAAACTCTTTTTATTTTTATCTTCAGGTCTGCTTTAAAGAGAATCTGTATTGTTAAAATCGCACAAAAGTAAACATACCAGTGCGTTAGGGGACATCTCCTATTACCCTCTGTCACAATTTCGCCGCTCCTCGCCGCATTAAAAGTGGTTAAAAACAGTTTTAAAAAGTTTGTTTATAAACAAACAAAATGGCCACCAAAACAGGAAGTAGGTTGATGTACAGTATGTCCACACATAGAAAATACATTCATACACAAGCAGGCTGTATACAGCCTTCCTTTTTAATCTCAAGAGATCATTTGTGTGTTTCTTTCCCCCTGCAGCTATCTTCCACTGAAGTGTCAGGCTGTTTCTTACTGCAGAGTGCAGACAGCTCTGCCCGTATGTAATTCCTCAGTATGTGAAAGCCCAGCCAGCTCAGAGGAGGATTTATCCAGCTTGTAAAAGATAAGAGAGAAGCTGCCCTAATCTAAATAACACACAGGCAGTGTGCAGAGAGGGGCCTGGAGGGGGGGAGATGCATCACAGAACCACAACACTGAAGAACTTGGCAGCCTTCCAGAGACAGGCTGACAAGTCTGACAAGAGAGAGATAAGTTGATTTATTACAGAGATGCAGGGGCCCCAACCGTCCCGTTTTCGCCGGGACCGTCACGGGTTGGGGGAGGGGTCCCGCTGTCCCGGGATAGCCCCCCTTGTGTCCCGGCAGGCAGCAGCTCCTCTCCAGCGGAGGAAAAAAGAAGGATCGAGGCGCCAGCCGCGGCTGTGGTGTGCGGGCCAAGCTTGTCCCCCCTCCCTCCGAATGTGCCCCCCAGTATGGCGCAGCGCAGCAGAGCGGCAGTCTTACCATCTTCCTCGCGTACTGGCATCTCGTCTTCCAACTACTTCCTGTGACGTCACAGGAAGCGGAGAAGACGAGATGCCCATATGCGAAGAGGAATGGTAAGACTGCCGCTCTGCTGCGCTCGTATCTCGCCATACAGGGGGACACTGGGGGGCACATTCGGAGGGAGGGGGGACAAGCTTGGCCCGCATCCCGCACACCACAGCCGCGGCTGGCGCCTCGATCCTTCTTTTTAGCTGGGCACCCTCACCCTTCTCATATATATATATATATATATATATATATATATATATATATATATATATATATATATATATATATATATATATACACACACACACACATTTTTGACTAGGGGTGTGTCAGGGGGTGTGGTTGGGGGCGTGGTCGGGGCGTGGCTTAAGTGTCCCGGTTTCTCATCTCAAAAAGTTGGGAGGTATGGAGATAGTGATAGTAGAACGTGCTGCATTAAGCCAGAACACATTAGAATAGCTTTTGGAACTTGTAGGATGATAAAAAACAGGATGCAATTTTTGTTACGGAGTCTCTTTAAGGTAGCCAATAAATGGTATAATCCTGAATCAAAACTTCGTCTATCTTTATAGACAGGACAACAAGGCAGTGGAAGAGCTCACAGTAGGACTATAAAGGAGAACTATGCTAACCATAAAGAAGAGCATATCTAAACAGCTGAATGCAACAACATTCGCCACAACTTACAGTGAAAAGTGCAATATGGCAGCAGCAGGAAACCAGAGGGGCGCCCCCAGCAAAGCTCACCCAACCAGGAAATGGAGCAGTAAGCAGGTCTTCCTTCTCCCAGCAGAAGCTCGCCCGCTGGCGCTGCGCTCTGTAGATATAGGTAACGGCTACAAAGCCAAGCTCAGGGCTGCCTACTTCAAGGTGTGTGAGGAAGAATCCCTTCGGACGACTCTCTTCCCCGTCTCTCCTCCTAGTCCTTCCTGCTTCGAATGGTCGCCGCTTCTGTCCTCTTTCCTGTCTGCCGAGCGCTCAGGTATTCATGACGTCACATGGTGGCTCAAGGCAACAGGAGTCAGGACACACCTTAGCAAAAGCAGTCAGCTGCTGTGCGCTCCTTTGCTGTATTTCTTTTCGTCCTCCTACAGCATGAGTCAGAGCTGTGCTATACGTTTGATAGTGAATGTAGGCTGATTCGACGGGTAGGTTATTTCGTCGGTACACCGGCGCGCTCAGGAAACACTATTACATAGCAAATTATACATACAACCTCTTTGTACTAAACTGCAGTATTGACCTATAAAGTGTATATAGACATAGAAAGTGTATCAAAATAAAACATGGGTGTATTTAAATTGAACCCGAAGAAGCATGATACTTACCTAGGTAGAGGGAAGAGCTAATTTGATATGTTCTCGCTCCTCCTCGCCATCCATAAACAGCTTCATGCATAGCTCCCCACTGTCCTTTTTGGGAACTAAATCCCTCTGTCCCTCTTTCGTCCTCATTTGTCCCTCTTTCAGGACTTATTTACTGCTCTTTGTAAATATATGTATTTTGCTCCTGAAAAATTTGTTGACTCTTTTTTTCCATCCTTTAAAGAGACTGTATCAAAAAAAATAGTTCCCCTGGTGGGTACTCACCTCAGGAGGGGGAAGTCTCAGGAGGGGGAAGCCTCAGGGTCCCAATGAGGCTTCCCCCTCCCCTATAGCTGCAGGCAGTCCAGCGCTGGCTCCCCCGAAGTGTCACGGAATCCTCCCTCGACAAGTGATAAGCGCTGATTTATTTACCTCTCCTGGCTCCAGCGGGGGCGCTGTTGCGACTCTCTGCACCAAGATAGGCGAAAATAGCCGATCTCCATTGGGTCCGCTCTACTGCGCAGGCGCAAGAAACTTGCGCCTGCACAGTAGAGTGGCCCGACGGAGATCAGCTATTTCCGCCTATCTCCGAGCGGAGAGCCGATACTGCGCCTGCGCTGGAGCCGGGGAGGTAAATATTTACATCGCTGCCGTTCCGGGAGGATTTTCGCCGCCGCCGTGGGGCTGAGGAAGACGAGGGAAGTCTCAATAGGATCCGGAGGCTTCCCCCACCCGAGGTGAGTACCCCCCAGGGGAGGTTTTCTTCGTTACAGGTTTTCTTTAAGGCAGGGGTGTCAAACTCAAATACAAAGTTGGCCGAAATTGTACACTGGGACCTAGTCACCGGCCAACCTCAATGTCTACTGGCCACCTTCCTCTCTTATAAAGTTCTTTCATGTCAAATGCCCCCCTCCAACTCCTATACAGTTCCCAGGTGTCTAGTGGTCCCCCCTCTCCTATTAGGGGCAGACTGACAACTCATGGGGCCCCCAGGCATTAGGAGATTATGGGGCCCCGTACTAGTGTAGCCAACCTTTCATGTTATTTTTTACAAACTAAAATTTACTGACAAAGGATATTTTACATTGGTAAAAACCCCTGCGCCGCACGTTGCGCAGCGCGCTGAACAATGGCCATGGTCACGCAACAGAATTTTGGCATGGTCATGGGTGGGGTCAAATATACATGACCTTAGCAGTGGTGTAAAAAGTCTACCAGGGAAGTTTAAGCTCTGCCATAGTGTTTCCCCCCAAAATACATGTAATCTGACAGCATTTCACAAAAAATCCACACAATTCCACTTATCCTCCACGACAGAGACCATGAGACTGCCTTGCCTATTCAAGGGACAGGAAGCACAATCAGTTTAAAAGGACACTCCCACTTCCACCCCTCAGTGCTTTCCTGTCCCTTGGGATAGGAGGAAGCCGATCTTCCTGGGCTCTGTCGAGTAGTCCAAGGGTAAGTGCGGCTGGTTGTCTCACCTCCAGGGGCAGCTGGAACAATGTATCCTGGGGAGGCAGGTGAGGCAGCGGCTCGCGCGGCGCCCAGGGCCGGATTTGTACTTTTTACCGCCCAAGGCCAACTATACGTATCGTTGTTATCTCTATGTTGGAAGTCACAGACAATAACCATTTCAGTAATACGCGTAGAGATTATAAATTATGTTTTCTTTAAGAACTTTTATGTTTGCCATCTCGTTAATGATGGACCCATTGAGTCACCATGAGAGTTAGGCTGAAGTATAACTGCAGGATAGAGCTTACAGGTCTTGCAGGGACAACACAAGTACAGGACAGAGAGTTTAAAGGTTAAAGCTGTCCTTGTAAATAGGGATGGCTGCATAGAACAGCTTTACTTCCCCTCACTGAGCCGCCCCCAAATTTTTGGTGCCCTAGGCCATGGCCTATGTGGCCTTGCCAGAAATCCGGCCCTGGCGGCGCCCGAGTGTCTGGCGTGTGGTATCATCGCCAAGCGCCCATCTGCATGCCACCGGACACTTCCGTTTGGGCCTAGTATGGCGGCGTTGTCGGCCTGGAACGGGCGGAGATTGCCCGCATCTGCATCACTTCTGCCGGATGTGACGTCAGTGGAGACCGGAAGTGCGGTACACGAAGACGCCAGGACGCTGGAGGGAGTGCCTGCGTTAAGCCATTATAAATTCAGAGGCCTCGCAGTGCACATGGTCTTACTGAGGCCTCTAGAGACCATGAGTGAACTTTCCTCTCAGGGCACGGACCTTCCTCCATTACCTCCATCTGGAGTAAGTTTAAAGGCTATATGTAGCCATCCTATGCATATCTTTTGTAGGATGTTTGCTGATAGCCATTTCTTTTGTGTGTTATGTCTTTCAGGTGATTGCTCCTAGAAAAGCCATAGAAAAGATTTAGATGGGTTGCCAAGTGGTATTTGTAAAAATAAATTATCCTCCTCTTATAAGAAACCCCTTTGCCATTCATGTACTGCTTTAGTGGTTAATGAGGAAAATGCTGATACTTTTAAAGTAATGTTTAACACTTTTCAATCTGAACTCAATAATACTTATGTTGTATTGAGAGATAATTTAATTGCTCAAGCTTCCTCAGTTCAAACAGTTCCTATATCAGGGGATTCTGATAAAGCAGGTACTTCTAATGTGCAAAGGGTGGAATCCTCTTCTGAAGAGGTAGCAGAGGCCTCGTCGACTGAGGAGGAGAAGACTCCTAAGATTCTCGTTAAAGGAAAATTTAAAATTATCCCCAGATAATACTGAGGATTTACTTAAAGGGGACCAGAGGCCCCAGCAAAAAAGCTTTTATACATACCTGGTGCTTCTTCCAGTCCCATAAGCCTGGATCGCTCCCACGCCGCCGTCCTCTGCTGCCTGGATCCGCCTTTACCGGGTCCCGTCATGGCCGCCAGTCGGCCGGCTTACGCGGCCAATAGTCCCCATCACACCGAGCTCCCTCCATGTATGTACGCGTGAGGCTGCCTACTGCGCAGCCTCATGCGGACACTTGGCCGCGTCCGCCGGAAGTGAGGGGACCCGGTACCGCCGATCCAGGAAGCAGAGGATGGCGGCGTGGGAGCGATCCAGGCTTATGGGGCTGGAAGAAGCCCCAAGTATGTATAAAAGCTTGTTCTTTTTTTTTTTTATCACGTTCCTCTCTGGTTCCCTTTAACATCATTCGTACTACACTTGGGTTACCCATTGAAGCATCTAAGGAACTGTCTATTGAGGATGAAATGTATATTGAGCAGCAGCCAACTAATTTTCTGACCTTTCCTGTACACAAATCTATGTCTGATGTTATTTTACAGGAATGGAAAGAACTGGATAAAAAGCTGTTTCAATTAAAATCCTCAAAAAGGCAGTTTCCTTTTCATGATGCTGACTGTGATAAATGGACTAAAAGCCCTAAATTAGACTTAGCTATCTCTAAACTATCTAAGAATTCACCTATTCCATTTGAAGACACAGGAATTTTGAAAGACGTGTCTGATCGTAAAATGGAATCCCTCCTTAAGCGAGCCTGGGAAGCAGCAGCAGCGGCGTTCCCTCCTGTTTTAGCTCCCACATATACAGCAATCTTGTCAATTTAGTTATCAGAGTTAGAGAACTATTTAAAAGCAGGTACTCTTGTTTCTGATTTACTCAATTCTGTGTCTGTTCTCTCTCTTGCAGCTAATTTTCTTTGCGACGCTTTTAGTGAGGCGGTACGAATTGCGGCACGCACTTCAGGGTTAATCAACTCTGCTCGACGCTTCTTATGGCTCAAAGGATGGGATGGTGACCTCACCGCTAAAAGTAAGTTGTGTTCACTGCCGTTTGAAGGGGGTCTCCTCTTTGGACATGCCTTAGAGGAAGCCTTAACTAGAGCGGAAGAAAAGAAACAGGTATTTCCTCTGAAAAAGAAAAAAGCGTTTTTAGAGAAAAAACTTTCGTTTATACAAAAAAAATACGAAAGGTAAAACCGATTCTGGTAAGAGGTGGCAAGTCCATAGTGGTGCAAAATCCAAGGGATTTTTGTTTAAACCCAAAACCCCGGCCACTTCCACTCAGCAATCCGAACAATGACGGTATGCAGGTGGGAGGGAGATTAAAAAACTTTCTTCCGGCATGGGAAACCATTTCCACAAACAAATTTGTGTTGGGAATAGTCAGACAAGGGCTCAAATTGGAGTTCATTTCAAGACCCCCTCCCACTTTCAAGATTACCGCCCCTCTTCATACTCCAGTCCAACAGACAGCTCTGGAAAATGCAGTACTTTTACTGTTCGAAAAAGGGGTGGTCGAGGAAGTTCCGATCTCACAAAGGAGGAAGGGATTTTATTCCCCTCTATTCCATGTCCCAAAACCAAATGGGGAATTTCGGTTAAATTATCAACTTAAGGAATTTAAATTTATTCCTCAGGTACAAGCGTTTCAAAATGGAAACAATCTCGTCGACCATTCCTCTTCTGGGGAAAGATTATTTTCTAGCATCAGTCGATCTCATGGATGCTTACTATCATGTCCCTATCTTTCCAGGACATCAGAAGTTCCTCAGAGCTGCAATTTGGATCCAGTCAAGGCTGGTTCACTTTCAGTTCAGGGCTTTGCCCTTTGGCCTCTTGGTGGCACCTCGGGTATTCACCAAGGTGATGGTGGAGCTGGCGGCCTTTCTGAGACTCCAGCATATCATTCTGATCCCCTATTTGGACGACATTCTAATTGCAGCACAAAATGAGGAACTTCTGATGCCCCATCTTCAGATCACTATGGCTGCCCTAAAAGATTTAGGTTGGATCCTAAACTACAAAAAGTCGGACCTCGCTCCCTCTCAGGCAAAGGTGTTTTTGGGCATTGTACTTGACACCAGAATTAAAATGTCTTTTCTTCCAGAGAAAAAGCTTTTGGATCTGATAGATCAGGTGAAGCTCTTTCTAAAAGCAAAACAGGTCTCAATCAGAGATTTTATGTCCCTGTTAGGCAAAATGTCAGCTTGTATTCCGGCAGTTCCTTGGGCACAAGCAAGGTCCAGAATACTCCAGATTTCCATTCTGTTACAGTGGAACGGAAGTCAGGATTCATTGGACAAGCCGTTCTGGGTTTCCAGCCAGGTGAAAGACTCACTCAGTTGGGTGGAAGTAAAGAACATGAAGAAAGGCATACATTGGATTCAACAGCATCCTGTGTTGTAACAACCGATGCAAGCCTATGGGGGTGGGGAGCCCACAGGAATTCCAATCTGGTTCAGGGTCAATGGAATTCAATAGAGAGCGGTTTTTTCCTCAAACCACAGGGAGTTTCTTGCTGTATGGAGAACAGTGAAGTCGATGGAATCAGCTCTGAGAGGCAATCATGTGGTCATTCAATCAGACAACAGAACCGCCATTGCGCATTTGAACAAGCAGGGCGGTACTCGGAATCCTCCATTAATCTCACTCTCGCATCAGATTTTTCTCTGGGCAGAGGAAAACCTTCTCTCTCTGAAAGCAGTACACTTGAGTGGCAGGGAGAACATAGTTGCAGATTTTCTCAGCAGACAAACTCTCCTGTCAGGAGAATGGGGTCTCAACAAGTGGGTATTCAGACAGATCTGTCAGTTCTGGGGTCTTTCAACAGTGGACCTGTTCGCCACTTACAAAAACACGCTTTTACCTCGATTTTTTTCCCCTGGATCCAAGGGGTTACCCAGAGGCGATGGATGCTTTCACACAGGACTGGAGTCTGGAGAGGGGCTCTGCATTCCCTCCCCTAAACTTGATACCTCGGGTCCTTCAGAAGGTGGTTCAGGATCAGGCAGATTTAATCTTATTCGCTCCAGATTGGCCAAAACGAGCTTGGTATGCTCTTCTATTAAAGTTAGCGATAGGCCAGCCCTGGACTCTTCCTCTGCGAGAGGACCTTCTCTATCAAGGCCCAGTTTTTCATCCAGTTCCTGCCCAGCTCAAGCTGAAAGCTTGGAATCTGAAAGGAAAATTCTTCTGAACCAGGGTCTTTCAAATAGTGTTATTAGTACACTACTTACTTCTCGTTAACCACTCACTTCAGCCATTTACCACAGGGTGTGGAAAGTTTTTTTTTGTAGATTTAATCAGTATTCTCCTGAATTTATCACTAATTTTTCTATTTCAAATATTTTGGAGTTTTTGCAGGCTGGGCTGGAGAAGAACCTCAAACTTAATACTCTGAAAGTACAACTAGCTGCGTTAGGAGCATACTTTAATGTTTTTTTTCCTTCTGACCCTTTAATTAAACAGTTCTTAAAGGCTGCCAAGAGAAAGTCAGTTCTATCAAGACCAAAATTCCCCTCCTGGGGCTTGAATATTGTTCTGAAGGCCCTGACGGGATCCCCCTTTGAGCCCTCGTCTGACTGTTCGATTAAAGATTTGACTCTTAAAACTATTTTTAGTTGCTATTACTACGGCTCATAGAATTGGAGAGATTCAAGCGATCAGTGTTAGATCGCCCTGCATGACAATAATGGAGGTGTGAGGATCCGCTTGGCTGCCTGCGCAGGCAGGCAGCCTTTTGACCACTGTTCAGGTCTGCATTCTGCAGGTCTCTGGAAGAGAGACCTTTTGTCAATTGTGCAGCTTGCTGCTGAGGAATTTGCATACGTTTGTCATGCATATTGCCTAGCTACATCCTTTGTAGGCTTGCTCTATAAAGAGCTATGTTTCCCAGAGTCCTTTGCTGGTCATAAGGGTTAGTCCTGTGAGACACTCCTGAGTGTCAGCCTTACTTCTTGTTGAAGATTAGCTTAGAGTAATTCTCAGGGATTGCACTAGGCATCCTTGCTAGGGCAGTCAGGATTGCATTATTTGTATTGCCTGTTCTGTCTGTGGGGTGCTAACCAGAGCAGCGGTTGTTACTGGTAGGCCCTTCTGTTCTGTTGTTGCCTTACTTGGATCGCACTCGCTCTGACGAAAAGAGCAGTGGATCGTATCTCTTACGTATTCCTGTTTTCGTGTATCTGTTTTGTCTTGTACGAACGCTTGCTGGAGGCTCGTGAGGTAACCGTTAAGCAAGCGCTCGCGTCCTCTGTTTTATGTTTGTCTGTTGGTGGTTAGTTAGGCGTGCTTGTCTCTGTTGTGCTTAAATGTGCGGGGACCGCGCATAAACGCATGCAATGTTGCGAATGAGTGCGGTGTTCGCGTTTAGTTAGCGTTTGTTATTTTCCTTATCTTCTCATTGTATGATTTGCTGTGCCTTTGCTACTCTCGTGCTCTGCCTTGCTGTAGCCTTGTGTCACCTCTGGCAATCGCCTCTCTCGCGATTGCGTTCCTACTTCATATCTGCTGTTGTGTGTGCACCGTCGCGGGTTGGCGACTAGTTTGGTGCACACACATACAATCTGTCCCTGTGCTCATTCTCTTCCGCAATCGCTTCTCTTGCGATTGCGTTCTCACTTGGTTTCTTCTGTTGTGTGTCCACCGTCGCAGGTTGGCGGCTAGATTGGTGGACATACATACATTCCTCATCTGTGCTTATTCAGTCTTGTGTCGCTGTTAGCAATCACCATCTCTGGCAATTGCCTTCTCACCTGTTCTTCATGGTTGTGTGTTCATTGTCGCAGGGTGGCGACTAGATTGGTGGACACACATACCCTCTGTCACTTTGATCTCTCCCTTTCAGGGCTATCTTGCCCTGCGTTTCTTCCCTTCGTGCAATTCCTGTCTGGCGTGTGTGGCAGGGCAGAGGAGCTGTTCCTCTGCACTCCACAGCTCCACCTGCCGACAGGAATCTCCCTCTACAGGTGCATTGCACCTTTTGCTAGGTTCCCTCAAATTATACGCTTGTGGAGGATTTCCGCAGTGTCAGCGCACGCCTTGTGCGCTGATCACGGAGAGAATTCCACAATCGTTACAGGAGGATAGGATTTCATTTAGATTACCTCCATCTTTTGTTCCAAAAGTAGTATCTACGTTTCATAAGGATCAGGAGATCCATTTGCCTTCCTTTTGTTCTAATCCTTCAAATGAGAAGGAGAAAAGATTTCATACTTTAGACGTTAGAAACATGGTTTTACTTTATCTAGAAAGGACTACTGATTGGAGATTGGATGACAATCTCTTCATACAATTTTGGAAGGCTAGAAAAGGTTACAGAGCCTCTAAGAGTACTCTTAGTAATTAGTTAAAATTATGCATCTCTAAAGCATATGAGTTATCAGATATGTCTGCGCCATCTGGAATTAAAGCGCATTCCACTAGGGCAGTTTCCTCCTCCTGGGCTGAGAGGGCATCTGCGTCTGTTACTGAAATTTGTAATGCAGCCACGTGGTCTAACTACAATACATTTATCAAACATTACCGGTTAGATCTTCAAAATATTAAAGATTTGGCTTTTGGACACAAAGTGCTTTCTGCAGTTGTCCCGCCCTGAGAGGGGAGTTATCTCGGAAATCTCATGGTCTCTGTCGTGGAGGATGAGTGGAAATATAAGCTTACTCTTAACGGTAAGATTAGTTCCATGAAATCCTCCACAATAGGCCTAAACCCACCCTGGTATGGTAAGTACACTTCTATACTCCAAGTAATATGTAAGCACTGAGGGGTGGAAGTGGGAGTGTCCTTTTAAACTGATTGTACTTCCTGTCCCTTGAATAGGCAAGGCAGTCTCATGGTCTCTGTCGTGGAGGATTTCGTGGAACTCATCTTACCGGTAAGAGTAAGCTTATATTTTGGCAGAGGTTCCTCCACAATAGACGTAATCTGGCAGCAGTGGTTCCCCCAAAATAGACGTAATCTGGCAGCAGTGGTTCCCCCAAAATACACATAATCTGGATGCAGCGGTTCCCCCAACATACACAATCTGGTAGTGGTTCCCAAACCATACACTGGCAGCAGCTGTTCTACAAAAATACAGTTAATCTGGCAGCAGTTCCCCCAAAATAGGTGTCCCCAGTATAGGTAACAAGGTCTATAGGTGTTCCCAGTGTAGGTAGCCAGGTCTATAGGTGTCCCCAGTATAGGTAGCCAGGTATATAGGTATAATTATTTTGCTTTGCAAAGGGAGAAACAGAGGTGTGTGCATCTAACCAGTTTCACCTGACTTATATACTGGCTGCCTCAAGTCTATTGACTCATTCAAATTTGAAATTTAACTGACTCTCGTCTAATTAAAATGGCAGAGCGTTGCAAACTGCAATCGCCTACCAGTAGTGCAGGATCTAAGGCTAACTCCCTGACATTCCTGCAGGAGTTGGCCCACGCAAATACTTGCATCTCAACAGGGGCGCCTCGTGTAGGCCTCCTTGTACCCCCAGGAAATGAAGGGCAGCGCAAACGCCCCCACAAAGCATCCACTGCCCGGGAGCGCCGCAACTGCCCCCCACAGGGGGGGGGGGGGGGGGCGAGAACGCATGAACGGCATACTCCCCAGACGCGGCCTACGCCCGGAGAGAACCGTCCACGCTGCCCCCCAAAGGATAGATGCCCTAACCTTACGAATATTGCTTACCTGTGGTGCATATGCGCATCCTGGGAGCAAACACACCAAAAAGGGGCGAGGGGGGGGGGGACACAGACACCCCCCCGGTGCAACACTACTGCCGGGGGACCTATCCGTGCCCCCCCCCCCCCCACCAACACCCCCAAGAAAAAAGAAACATACTGCATTGCAAAGGGAGAAACAGAGGTGTGTGCATCTAACCAGTTTCACCTGACTTATATACTGGCTGCCTCAAGTCTATTGACTCATTCAAATTTGAAATTTAACTGACTCTCGTCTAATTAAAATGGCAGAGCGTTGCAAACTGCAATCGCCTACCAGTAGTGCAGGATCTAAGGCTAACTCCCTGACATTCCTGCAGGAGTTGGCCCACGCAAATACTTGCATCTCAACAGGGGCGCCTCGTGTAGGCCTCCTTGTACCCCCAGGAAATGAAGGGCAGCGCAAACGCCCCCACAAAGCATCCACTGCCCGGGAGCGCCGCAACTGCCCCCCACAGGGGGGGGGGGGCGAGAACGCATGAACGGCATACTCCCCAGACGCGGCCTACGCCCGGAGAGAACCGTCCACGCTGCCCCCCAAAGGATAGATGCCCTAACCTTACGAATATTGCTTACCTGTGGTGCATATGCGCATCCTGGGAGCAAACACACCAAAAAGGGGCGAGGGGGGGGGGGACACAGACACCCCCCCGGTGCAACACTACTGCCGGGGGACCTATCCGTGCCCCCACCAACACCCCCAAGAAAAAAGAAACATACTGCATTGCAAAGGGAGAAACAGAGGTGTGTGCATCTAACCAGTTTCACCTGACTTATATACTGGCTGCCTCAAGTCTATTGACTCATTCAAATTTGAAATTTAACTGACTCTCGTCTAATTAAAATGGCAGAGCGTTGCAAACTGCAATCGCCTACCAGTAGTGCAGGATCTAAGGCTAACTTCCTGACATTCCTGCAGGAGTTGGCCCACGCAAATACTTGCATCTCAACAGGGGTGCCTCGTGTAGGCCTCCTTGTACCCCCAGGAAATGAAGGGCAGCGCAAACGCCCCCACAAAGCATCCACTGCCCGGGAGCGCCGCAACTGCCCCCCACAGGGGGGGGGCGAGAACGCATGAACGGCATACTCCCCAGACGCGGCCTACGCCCGGAGAGAACCGTCCACGCTGCCCCCCAAAGGATAGATGCCCTAACCTTACGAATATTGCTTACCTGTGGTGCATATGCGCATCCTGGGAGCAAACACACCAAAAAGGGGCGGGGGGGGGGGGACACAGACACCCCCCCCCCGGTGCAACACTACTGCCGGGGGACCTATCCGTGCCCCCCCCCCCCCACCAACACCCCCAAGAAAAAAGAAACATACTGCATTGCAAAGGGAGAAACAGAGGTGTGTGCATCTAACCAGTTTCACCTGACTTATATACTGGCTGCCTCAAGTCTATTGACTCATTCAAATTTGAAATTTAACTGACTCTCGTCTAATTAAAATGGCAGAGCGTTGCAAACTGCAATCGCCTACCAGTAGTGCAGGATCTAAGGCTAACTCCCTGACATTCCTGCAGGAGTTGGCCCACGCAAATACTTGCATCTCAACAGGGGCGCCTCGTGTAGGCCTCCTTGTACCCCCAGGAAATGAAGGGCAGCGCAAACGCCCCCACAAAGCATCCACTGCCCGGGAGCGCCGCAACTGCCCCCCACAGGGGGGGGGGCGAGAACGCATGAACGGCATACTCCCCAGACGCGGCCTACGCCCGGAGAGAACCGTCCACGCTGCCCCCCAAAGGATAGATGCCCTAACCTTACGAATATTGCTTACCTGTGGTGCATATGCGCATCCTGGGAGCAAACACACCAAACAGGGGCGAGGGGGGGGGGGGACACAGACACCCCCCCCCCGGTGCAACACTACTGCCGGGGGACCTATCCGTGCCCCCCCCCCCCCCACCAACACCCCCTAGAAAAAAGAAACATACTGCATTGCAAAGGGAGAAACAGAGGTGTGTGCATCTAACCAGTTTCACCTGACTTATATACTGGCTGCCTCAAGTCTATTGACTCATTCAAATTTGAAATTTAACTGACTCTCGTCTAATTAAAATGGCAGAGCGTTGCAAACTGCAATCGCCTACCAGTAGTGCAGGATCTAAGGCTAACTCCCTGACATTCCTGCAGGAGTTGGCCCACGCAAATACTTGCATCTCAACAGGGGCGCCTCGTGTATGCCTCCTTGTACCCTCATGAAATGAAGGGCAGCGCAAACGCCCCCACAAAGCATCCACTGCCCGGGAGCGCCACAACTGCCCCCCACAGGGGGGGGGGGGGGGGGCGAGAACGCATGAACGGCATACTCCCCAGACGCGGCCTACGCCCGGAGAGAACCGTCCACGCTGCCCCCCAAAGGATAGATGCCCTAACCTTACGAATATTGCTTACCTGTGGTGCATATGCGCATCCTGGGAGCAAACACACCAAAAAGGGGCGAGGGTGGGGGGGACACAGACACCCCCCCGGTGCAACACTACTGCCGGGGGACCTATCCGTGCCCCCCCCCCACCAACACCCCCAAGAAAAAAGAAACATACTGCATTGCAAAGGGAGAAACAGAGGTGTGTGCATCTAACCAGTTTCACCTGACTTATATACTGGCTGCCTCAAGTCTATTGACTCATTCAAATTTGAAATTTAACTGACTCTCGTCTAATTAAAATGGCAGAGCGTTGCAAACTGCAATCGCCTACCAGTTTGCAACGCTCTGCCATTTTAATTAGGCGAAAGTCAGTTAAATTTCAAATTTGAATGAGTCAATAGACTTGAGGCAGCCAGTATATAAGTCAGGTGAAACTGGTTAGATGCACACACCTCTGTTTCTCCCTTTGCAATATAGGTATAATTAGCCAGGTCTATAAGTGTCCCTAGAATAGGTAGCCACTGCCAGGTCTATAGGTGTCCCTAGTTTAGATACCCAGGTCTACAGGTTTCCCCAGAATAGGTAGCCAGGTCTACAGGTGTCCCCAGTACAGATAACCAGATCTATAGGTGTCCCCGGTATATGTAGCCAAGTCTATAGATGTCCCCAGTATATGTAGCCAGGTGTATAGGTGTCCCCAGTATACGTTGCCAGGTGTATAGGTGTCCCCAGTATATGTAGCCAGGTGTATAGGTGTCCCCAGCATATGTAGCCAGGTGTATAAGTGTCCCCAGCATATGTAGCCAGGTGTATAGGTGTCCCCAGTATATGTAGCCAGGTGTATAGGTGTCCCCAGAAAAGGTAGCCAGGTGTGTAGGTGTCCCCAGAAAAGTTAGCCAGGTGTATAGGTTTCTCCAGAAAAGCTAGCCAGGTCTATAGGCATCCCCAGGAGGGGTGGCAGTGCAGTGAATGGGGAGCGGTGGGCACAGGGGGGACATTTGCCCCCGCCTTCCCTCACCTTGGGGCTCCCCCTTCCTCTCTCACCAGAATTGCGGCGTGGCAGCGGGTGGGGCGGAAAGCAGTATTTGACCAATTTGATTGATTACTGCTACCGGGGAGCCAGCACTGGAAAGAGGGATCCATGAGAGGAGCATGAAGGCTCTATAGGACCCAGAGCCTTCCTTTTCCTTAGATAAGTATTTGGTTCATTTTTTTTTCAGCGGTTCCCACTCACTTTAAAACACACACTCAGTTCAGGGGTACTTTAAGCTGAAGTTAAGACACAGTTATTAACCACTTGAAGCAAACAGGACACATATAAACATCTTATTTGTCCCTTTTTCCTGCAAATAGGACATTTATATGCGTCCTGTCCTGTCATTCTGCCCCCACAATCGCACGTGTGCATGCACTTCCGCAGATCCAGCAAATACACATCCTCTCATGCACATCTTTTTTGTTTGTTTATTATTCATTTATTTTTTTAATGATCACTCTAACAGCCAATCTCCACTAAGGGGGGTCAGCTGCTGGCGGGTCATTTCGGCGTACTCATATACTTTTCTGCTGCTGAGCAGAGAAGCGTATGGCAATGGTTCCTTCAGCACTTTGCATTTTGAGAGCCTAGGGGGATATGCAACCACAGATACAATGCTAGAATCTGTATGCAGTTGTAAATGCATTGAGATGACTGCTTCCAATCATCTCAGTGTGAGACTGGGCAGTTCCTGGCAGCAAATGACAGGGAAAATTGCCTGCAGCAAAGTATGTTGGAACTTAGTTTCAATTATTTTTATTTTATGAATAAAACAATAAAAGTAACAGCATCGTACATCCATATCATGTGAGTGATAACCCACAGTCATAAAATGACAGTGTAACACATGCAATAGAGTCAGAGGCATAAAAGAAAATGCAGGCTTGTGCAGGACAAAATATCATTACTTTCCACTCAGAGTGTCTCTCTAATCATTATGATGATGAAAGATAACATACACTGCATATACGAGAATTATTCACACCTGAGAGGTGAGGGCTGCAGGTCTTTAGTCATCCCACCCCTGATGCTCAGTTCATTCATGAGCACAAAGGAGATCAGTCAGACAAAATCCATGCCATAAGCCAACCAAAATGTATATTTCTACCATGCCTCACCCTCCAAAGCACTTCTATCTATCCACGGGTCCCAAGTTTTGTAAAAGAAGGGTCGATTATCTGCCACTGTAGCATTTATTTTTTCAGACAAGTGCTTATTGTCTATTCTTGTTAAAACAGGAGCAATAAGTAAGGTGGGCTTATACCGTTGGGTGGCCAAGTAAACTTTACCAGAAATAAGGACGTGCTGTACTAACCTATGTTTTGAGTGTTTAACCATTTCTGCCGCCCGGACGTGAAGCTCACGTCTGGGCGGCAGCTCAGCAGCGCTCCCGCGCTTGGGCGCGCTCCCGCCCGCGATCGCGGGCGCGCCCCCGCATCCCCGCTGTGCCGCCCGGTAGCCCTGGGATCAGTGAAAGGGAACATGGTTCCCGATCACCGATCCCTTTCCCCCGCAGAAAAACCGAAGCGCTCACCTGTGAGGCTCCGGCTCTTCTGCCCGGCCAGATTTCCGCATCCCCCTTGTACTTCCGCGTAGCAGGAAGTACAAGGAGGGAAACTAAAAACGAAGGTGGCCATCTTGTGGCCAAATAGTAAACTACAGCTACACATATTAAACATAACAATTTACACAGAAAACAACATTAAAAATTAACAGTTTATGTCCCACACCAAAATATTCCCCAAATATTATTATTATTATTATTATTTATTAGATTTATATAGCGCCAACATATTACGCAGCGCTGTACAATAAATAGGCTTACAGACAATGATAACAGGGTTGACAGAACAATACAGGTAACGGACCATAGATACAACAATACAGGTAATAGCAATAAGATACACAACACAATGCAGATAATAGTACAATGCCAGATCATAAACTGGAATGGTAGTGGTAAAAAATTACCAGTTCCAAATTCTGGGTAAAGTGCACACAGTCAAGTATGATACACAAGGGAAGAGGGCCCTGCCAAAGGCTTACAATCTAGAGGGAGGGGCTGGTGACACAAAAGGAGGGGGTGCATCAAGAAGTTATTGGCAGAAAGGATTAGGGTAGTGTCGAGTTGATGTAGGCCTCCTTGAAGAAGTGAGTTTTGAGTGCTTTTTTGAAGGTGTTGAAGGTGGGAGCAAGCCTGATGGGCAGCGGGAGAGAGTTCCACAGGATAGGGGCAGCTCTAGTGAAGTCCTGCAGTCTGGCATGGGAGTGCGAGATGCGTGGGGTGGTTAAGAGGAGGTCGTTGGAGGAGCGAAGTGGGCGGCCAGGTGTATATCTGCTGACCAGGTCAGAGATGTAGGTTGGGCAGGACTTGTGTAAGGATTTGTATGCCAAACATAGGATCTTGAAGTTGATTCTGAAGTGAATTGGAAGCCAATGAAGGGATTTGCGTAGGGGAGTTGTGGAGACAGAGCGGTGGGAGGAGTAGATGAGTCTGGCTGCTGCGTTCATGATGGATTTTAGGGGGGCGATGCGGTTTTGAGGAAGGCCTGACAAGAGGGAGTTGCAGTAGTCCAGGCGGGAGATGATGAGGGCATGGACAAGGAGTTTGGTAGTGTCTGGGGTCAGGAAAGGCCGGATCTTGGAGATGTTGCGTAAGTGGAAATAGCAGGCTCTAGCTACGGTTTGGATGTGGGAGGTGAAGGAGAGGGCCGAGTCTAGGGTGACACCCAGGCAGCGGGCTTGTGTGGTTGGATGAATGATTGTGCCATTGACAGTGACATAGAGGTCAGTGGGGGGTGAAGCAGCACGGGGCAGGAAGATTAGGAGCTCAGTCTTATCCAGGTTTAATTTTAGGAACCTGGCAGACATCCACGATGAAATAGCTGAGAGACCAGAGGATACCTTCTCCATGGTGGTGGTGGAGAGGTCAGTGGTATGGAGGTAAATCTGGGTGTCATCTGCATATAGGTGATATTTGAAACCCAGAGAGGAGATGAGTTTTCCTATGGAGGCGGTGTAAATGGAAAACAGCAGGGGACCAAGAACAGAGCCTTGGGGGACCCCAACTGAAAGTGGGAAGGAGGTTGAGGAGGAACCATTGAAGGAGGTCTTGAAGGAGCGATTTGAGAGGTAGGAGGAAAACCATGCTAGGGCACGGTCTTGGATACCCACAGATTGCAGTGACTGGAGTAGCAGGGAGTGATCAACAGTGTCGAATGCAGATGAGAGGTCTAGGAGGAGAAGGATAGTGTATTTTCCTTCGGCCTTGGCAAGCGTGAGGTCATTGACGACCTTGGTGAGGGCAGTCTCGGTGGAGTGACCTGGCCGAAATCCTGATTGTAGGGGATCAAATAGGGAGTTGGAGTCAAGGTAATGGGTCATGCGTTGGTGGACTAAACGCTCTAGGAGTTTAGATGCAAAAGGGAGTAAGGAGATAGGACGGTAGCTGGATGGAAGTGAGGGGTCTAGTGAGGGTTTTTTAAGTAGGGGAAGTACAGTGGCCTGTTTGAAGTCAGAGGGGAAGGTACCCGTAGAGAGGGAGAGGTTAAACAGAGTGGTGAGGACAGGAGCCAGAACAGGGAAGTGAGGACGGAGGCATTTGGATGGCACAGGGTCTAGGGGGCTGGAGGTGGCAGGAGAAGTGGCTAGGAGACGGCTGACTTGGTCCTCTGTGATAGGAGTAAAGGCAGTGAGTGGAGGGTGGGGTGGGGAATAGGTATTGGTAGGGGAGGAAGAGGTGGTGGAGTGGAGGCATGAGATTTCCCGTCGGATGCTGGCTATTTTGTCGGTAAAGTGGGTGGACAGATCAGTGGCTGAGAGGGCGGAGGTGGGGGGAGGAGTGGTGGGGTTAAGGAGGGAGTTGAAGGTGGCGAAGAGGCGCCGAGGGTTGGAGGCTTGGGATCCGATCAAGGCAGCAAAGTATTTTTGTTAAATAAATAAAAGTTTTAATAGTAAAAAAAAAAAATTACAATTAGAAAAAAAAAAAAAAGACATAAATAGTTACCTAAGGGTCTGAACTTTTAAAATATGCATTTGAAGGGGGTATACTACAAACATTTTTAAAATTATAAGCTTGTAAATAGTGATGGACGCAAAACGGAAACGATGCACCTTTATTTACAAATAAAATATTGGAGCCATACATTGTGATAGGGACAAAATTTAAATGGTATAATAATCGAGACATACGGGCAAATAAAATACATAGGTTTTAATTATGGTAGCGTGGATTATTTTAAAGCTATAATGGCCGAAAACTGAGAATTAATGAATTTTTTCCATTTTTTTCTTATTAATCTTGTTAAAATGCATTTACGGTAAAGTGGCTCTTAGCAAAATGTACCACCCACAGAAAGCCTAATTAGTGGCGGAAAAAACAAGATATAGATCAATAAATTGTGATAAGTAGTGATAAAGTTATTAGCGAATGAATGGGAGGTGAAAATTGCTCTGATGCATAAGTCGAAAAATCCCCGCGGGCTGAAATGGTTAAAGCTTAAACCCTAATAGAAAAATCTTGGGATTCTTTTGAAAGGCTGTAAGGATTCCTCCTGTGGCGTGTTCTGTCCATTGCGGTGGAGCCGCAAACGGACAGTTCTAGCTTGTCAGCCTGCATTCGGTTGTGCATTCGCAATGAGTCACATTGTCATTTGCAATTACTCTGCAGTTCTGGGCAGCTCAGAATGCTGTCATCATTCCACCAATGGCTTACTACAGCTGAGCTGCGGCGGGATAGCCCTGGATTTCCTGCAGGCATGTTGTTACATTATACTGCATGCATTTATTATGATAGTCTTTCAGCTAGCAAATGGTAATCAGGCCAGCTCAGGATTGAATGATTACCATTCAGCTGTGTGGAGATTTGCATGCTTGCATCCATTGGCTGATGCCAGCATAAAAGTCTGCCTCCCCTTTTAGACTGGGCCCGTCACTGGGTCCTTTGATACTGTGAATAATATTCCTTGTCTTGTTACTTTCTAGTTCAGTTATCTTGTGGAGCTACGATTATATATTTTCCATGGGGACATATATACTTACTCCTTCTAGTGCAGATAATTTGCATTGTTTGTATTGCTTAGTTAGTTCACTGTATTGTTCCAGATCTAGCTAGTCTCCCTTGCTTATGTTATATATTGGTTCATCGCCAATATATACATATTCTAGTCAGCGCTTGTTATTTTCCTTGTATTCGTGTTACGGTGATATATCAGTGCCGCTGATATATACGTACTCGAACTGTTGATATCCTGTGTTCAGCTAGTCAGTTTTTAGCACATTTCGGTAGGTTGCGCATGGCGTGATCACCCGTGCTTAGCTAGCATACCCCTGTTCGTGTGAGGTAGCCATTGCTCGGGTTTGCTATTGGTTACCTCACTCTTGTCTTTGTGAATGCTTGCTGTCACTGAGGCAGTGACTAGATTAGCAAGCGTTCATTCTGTCAGCCTCTGTCCTCCTAGTCCTGTCCTTGCGAGGTAGCCATTGCTGCGGTTGCTATTGGCTACCTCACTCCAGTCTGTCTTGTATTTGTCTGAATGTTTGCTATTGCATGAGCAGCGCAACATCGCACTGCGCTGCCATTGCGTATTACCAGATGCCCTGAGCTGCAGTTGCTCTGGGCAGCCTGTGTAGCCTCTTCCATTATCCAGCTCTTAGCCTTGTTGTGCATTACAAAGGCTAATTCAAAGCATTACAAAGGCTAATTCAAAGATAGATTAAATAATTTTAGCTACTTGGGACCAAAATCTGGATGCCACTGGGCAAGACCACCATATATATTCAATAATATCTGGTGCCTGGCAACGCCTAAACACAGGGGAGATTTCCCAGGAATTATTTTACATACTCGTATAGGTACAAGGTAGGTTCTATGAAGTACCTTCTGGCCGGGTGCACACATAGCAGAAACGCTAGCGTAGCGGAAAATGCGGCATTTTATGCAGCAATGTTAGTCTATGGGATGCAGAAGTACCAGCGTTGCACTTGCGATTTACAGTAAGCATTCCGCCGACGCTGGTAGTGTTGCATAATATGCAGGATGGCTGCCAAAACGCACATAATGAAAGTCCTGGTGTGTATATCGTTTTATTGCGTTTTTCATGCGTATTTTCATGCATTTTTTTGGTATGCAAATTTCGATGACAGATTTCTGCTTCCGCTTTACTTCCTGGTTGATTAGCATAAAACGCAGGGACAAATACGCAATCAAAATGCATGCAAATCACATACAAAATGCACATGCGTTTTCTGTTAGCGGACTGCTAACGCACCAATAGTGCATATAAAATGCATGGGCGGTTTGTAATATGCGTTTTGGGCAGAAACGACAAAAATGATGATGTTTTTACCCTTCCTGTTGACTCCCTAGAGATGAACAGTTAGAAAAGAATAAAATGTCGGCTCTAAAGTTGTTGGATAATTCTACTTTCACAGTACACTTTTACTTTAATACAGGTGATATTTTCAAATTTGGCAAATAAAATTCTTTTTAAAATGCCAGCAAGGAAAAAATGCTCAAAATAATATTGATAGTACTTTTTCACCTAATTTTTTTTATTTTTTCCATTGCAAGGTGCTGAAAAGTAATTCTAAATTGAAGATGAAAAATTATCTCCTAGGAGAAAACTCAGGAGAAAAAGTTAATTGCATATGGGCCATAAGGGGGGGGGGGGGGACAAGGGTTTGCAAACTGGATCACATTAGGTATAGGAGACCCACAGTATAAGTGCGCTAGGTGCAGGGGCCCCTGTACACTATAGGCAGCATTAAGAATATTAGGCATAGTGCTCCCCACTTCCCAATCCACCCCCCCCCCCCCCCATAATCCCCCCGATGCAGCTGCTAGATATATAACAAGCCTTGTCCCAGTGATCGCTCCAGCCTCCCTGCATCTTTTGGTATGCAGAGGATCGGGACTGACGTCATGATGTCAGTCCCAATCCTCTGCATACCGGAAGATATGCGGAGCTGTGCAGGGAGGCTAGAGCGTTCGCTGGAACGAGCCTTGGTATGTATCTAGCGGTTGCATGGGGGGGTGGGGACCACTATGCCTAACATTCCTAATGCTGCCTATAGGGTACAGGAGCCCCTGCACCTAGCTAACTTATATGGTGGGGCTCCTGTAGCTAGGGAAACCCCCTGAGTGGCATGCTGCCCGACACTGTGTTGGGCATACCGGTTTCTGCAAAAATTCCTTGCCCGACACAGTGTCGGGCATACCACTCAGGAGGTTAAGATAACTTTGTTTGTGCCTTTTTCTCCATTGAGAAATTAATGCCATGCCACAGTTGTGAGCTACTTTACTTTTATAAGTTAAATATTTAGACAACTCTCATGATAATGCTATGAGCTGTACCATATCTATTACCTAGTAATGTATACCAGTTTACCAGTATAACATTACTACTAATAAACCTTTATATGTATGTGCATCAACACATAAAGGTTTATTAGTAGTAATGTTTGCACAGAAAGTGTACTTTAGAACCTCAGGACAAGTGGAGGCTAAACATTTTACTTTTTGTGAAAGTATGTTATTTTTCTATAATGTTAGAAAAGAGACATTTTTACAACAAACTTTCTCATATTGTTACATAGACAAAAATTTGTGAATAAAGCCTTGTTGAATCCCAGGAAAAAAAAGGATTCTGTCTCTTTAAACCATACCAATATGTAAGTTATGTCATTATGCTAAGGCAGGGGCGGACTGACCATTCGGGCACTCGGGCACGGACCGAGGGCCCGTGGTCAGGGGGGGCCCGCCAGAGCACCCTGAGCAGGAGGGGAGGCAGCCAGTGAAAGGGAACTGTGGGCAGAGCGATGGGGGCCTCCCTTCCTGGCTCTCCCCTCCGGAATGTGTAAGTGTCGCACAGCGGCTGACAGTGGGCGGGGACTTACGGCTGTTCTTCCAGCCGCCGGAGGGAGCTCTGATCTGTATGCCGCTAGTCTGGTCTACTCAAGACCAGACTAGCGGCGCACAGATCAGAGCTCCCTCCGGCGGCTGGAAGAACAGCGGTAAGTCCCCGCCCACTGTCAGCTGCTGTGCGACACTTACACATTCCGGAGGGGAGAGCCAGGAAGGGGGGCCCCAAGGTGAGGGAAGAGGGGGTGTCAGGAACCGGCCCCGTGGCATGCCTGCAGACTGGGGGTTAGATTAGATCGCGAGGGGAGCAGCCTTATTCAAGCTAACACAAGGCTGTCACCCCTCAAAAACACTTCTTACTGCCAGAGGGGCACCCTCTTACACATATGGTGGTCGTGCCCGAGGGCCCGGAGATTTTGGATCAGAATATACCAGGTTATCTATTCCACTATCAAAGTTAAGATCTCTAGGCTCCCTGAAACCGCCCTGTTAGGCATTCGCCCACCAGATATAACTTCCTATCAATATAAACTACTCACGCATATTTGCCTCGCGGGAAAAAGGGTTATAGCAAGCTCGTGGAGATCTTCATCCCTGCCAATAGCTCAATTCAGAACAAATCTAAGCAATGCGCTTTGTTTTGACAGGATGAGAGCCATCCTTGATGATTCTCTCCCTCGCTTCGAAAAAATTTGGCTCCCCTACATCAACCAATATCATCACGGACTCTCCTCGTCCCTCCTAGAGGTCTAGTGGGATGCTGGCACTTATGTGTTGAACTCTATGCTGTTCTCTCTAAAAACTCGATCTGCCTCCCTTTGGGCACCTGGTGTAGTTGGGGTTGGCCACCCCTTCCCCTCCCCACATTCCCTTCCCACTACCTTCTGATCTCTCCCTTCTTCGTTTACCTCTCACTCCTTCCTTTCTTTTTCTCTCCTTTCCTCTCGAATTTTCTCTCTCTGTACCAGGTGCAGACGCCTGTCCCACCTTCCAGGGGAGGGGAGACAACCTTTTGGATTGCCCCCCCTCCTGGAACAAATGTGACCTAGTTCTATAGGTTTCCACAGCCATATGACCTTTCTAATAGCCCGCCCCTGCTTGGTGGACTTTTATTTAGTTGATCCATCCCAAGATTGGCCAGTGGACACCATCAAGGGTGCCGGTAACAGAGGCCTAGGGCTGCCGACACCCACCCACAGTCATACATCCTTAAGACACTGCCACATAGTGAGGCAGTAAGCACAACTAGGTTGTGATTTTTTTGACAACTGTCAATGACTGCTGATGCGGAGGCACTGCTAACCTGTTTTCTAGTTAGTTAATGTTGGTATTTATGTTTTATTGTTCGCTCTAACATACTGTGAATGTACTATCTGAGTGTACTAGCTCATGTATGTAGATATTTATACCCTTCATCATTTTTATGATTGTACACACTTAAAGCACTCATAAACTTTTTGTGAAAAAAAAAACACTTCTTACTGCCACCACTAGCTGCTGCTAGACACTTCAACAATTTCCATTCTGCTGTCGAGTGGCCTGCACACAGTCCGCGTTTTCGTATTTGGGTCAGCTTTGCGCTTTAGGCCAAATACGGGAGCGCCACACACACACAATACAATCACACAGTAGCAAGGCACAATCCCAGCGGTACAATCAGGCACTGAACTTGTAACGCAAATTACACTGCAATCTCTCCAGACAATGAGTGTTGGCTAGTACAGCAGAAGTCAAACTTATTAAATAAATATTTAATATTGCAGAAAAAAGTGGAACAGTGCAGAAGACAATATATACAAAAGATTTACAAAAACAAAGTAAAAATTACAAAGTACAAGAAACAAAGATACACACAAGGATATTTGCTTACCAAAATAAACGGGAATCAAGATAGAAGAACCTTGAACTTAGTTTTGTGGACGGACACAGTTCTAATTGGATCAGGAGTCCACCTAGCTCAGCTACCGTCGGGTATCTGCCCCAGCCTTTTATGCTGGGAGATATGCCTTGAGGCTGCAAGCCCGTTTGGAAGGGGGGAGGGAACTAGTTTTAATTAAATTTCCAGATATTTCCCATCTCCCCATAGATCTAATTTTCACTGGTAAAATTGTATTTTAACACACACATCAAAAGAATTCTGAGTAAGGGCTTCCTGGCTGGCCTAGAGTTCTTTAACATTCCAGCAGGCTGTCGTATGTAAATTCCTGGCTCCCGTCCTGGTTTGATCTGCATCAAAGTACACTGCAGCCAGTCCAGGTGTGAATTCTGGACAATGGCTGGCTAATAATCTAATTACCCATTTCCTTGTTATAGGCACTCTAGACTTCCCTACTACAAGTTACAGGTGACAATCGCTCCAAAGCAAAGTACACATATGAGACAGTATTTCATAGCAGACCAAAGGTAAGGACATGGCTGGCTATTGGCCTAATTAGCCATTTTCTTGCTGGAGGCTAGCAAACCAATTTAGCATGTCCTGCTTCTACTATTCACAAGAGTTCACCTTTAGATGCAAATGTACTATTTCCTGGCGACAACTATGTCATAGCCCTACACATGTGAGGTAGACAAACAAGATGGAGGCTACCTTAGATACTAATCAAAAACGGCCACCATGTTCTGCATATTATCGTACATATCATCATCACCACATATATCATCACACCTCCCCTTTTCAAGATGGCGTACGGCAGACGATTTCCACGAGTCTTGCCAGCGCCTACACTGACGGTTCTGCTTGACGGGACAGTCCATCAGCATTCCCATGATTGCTCCCCTTCCTACGTTGAATGGTGAAGTTATATTGCTGGAGAACTAAGCTCCATCTCAGCAATTTGCCATTGTCACCAGAAACCCGATGTAACCAACTAAGAGGGTTGTGGTCAGTGACGACCGTGAATACGCGACCGTAGAGCTAGTGCTGCAGCTTTTGTAGGGCCCATACAATTGCCAAGCACTCCTCTATGGTGGCATAAGCTACCTCCCGGGGTAGCAGCTTCCGACTTAAATACAGAATCGGATGTTCTTCCCCAGCTTGGTTTACCTGGCTTAACACAGCACCTAGGCCGAAGGCTGAGGCGTCTGTCTGGACTACAAACCGTTGGCTGAAGTCTGGCGCTTGCAACACTGGAGGGCTGGCTAGGGCCCTCTCAGAGCTGTGAATGCCTGTTCACATTCTGTCGTCCAGAGGATCTGCTTGGGAAGCTTCTTTTCTGTGAGGTCTGTTAATGGCTTGGCGAGGGCACTGTAGTTGGGGACAAACTTTCTGTAGTATCCAGCAGTTCCTATGAAGGACTGGATCTGTTTCTTTGTTTGGGGGGTGGGTCAGGACACAATGGTATTTACCTTCCCAGTATCTGGACGAAGCTCTCCCCCCACCCTACCACATGTCCCAGGTACTGTACCTGCTTCATACCTATCTGACATTTGTTAGGCTTGACTGTTAGTCCCGCTGCAGTGACCTGTGACAGCTGCGCTAAGTGGTCTTCCCAGTTGGCACTACACACGGCAATGTCATCTAGGTAGGCGACAGCGCAGTGTTCCAGTTCTTCCAGGAGAAGATTTACAACCCTTTGGAAGGTGGCTGGAGCATTTTTCATCCAAAAGGCATCACGTTGAACTCAAACAGACCCAAGGGGGGGATAAAGGCGGATCTCTCCCGTGCCTCAGCTGTTAGCGGGAACTGCCAGTATCCTCGACTCAATTCTACGATCATTAGATATTGCACGCCGGCTAGCTTATCTAACAATTTGTCGACCCTTGGCATTGGGTAAGCATCTGAAGCAGTTATAAAATTTAGTTTTTGATAATCTACACAGAACCGGGTGGTCTGGTCCCGCCTGGGTACTAGCACTACAGGTGATGCCCATGCGCTGTGCGACCGTTGGATTACTCCTAGTGACAGCATTTCCTCAATCTCCTTGCTGATGTTGGCCTGAACCCCAGGGGAGACTCTATACACTGACTGTCTAACCGGCTTGTTGTTTCCGGTGTCAACATGGTGTACAGCCAGGCTGGTTAGACCAGGGCGGGCTGTAAAGGTACCACGGTAGAGGGTCAGCACATCAGATAGCCCAGCCTGCTGCTCTGCTGTCCGGCCTCTTGAATGAGATTGAGGGGTCCGCATACCCTTCTCCCGTATAAGAGCTCAAAAGGCGAGAACCCGTGGATGCCTGGGGCACCTCATGATAAGCAAACAGTAAGTGGGGCAGGTAGCGCTCCCAGTCTCTTCCTTGCGATTCAACAAACACCCTTAGCATCTGTTTCAGAGTAGCATTGAACCGCTCATATAACCCATTTGTCTAGGGGTGGTAAGGGCTGGCCATGATGTGTTCTACCTGCATTTGCTTACAGAGGCATTCCATTAGGCGCGACATGAATTGCGGGCCGTGATCGGTGATCATCTTGTGGGGAAAACCGACCCGTGAGAAAATGCGCACCAATGCGTCCGCAACCTTGTCTGGAGCTCAGGGCTATGGCTTCAGGGTAACGAGTGGCATAATCTACCACCGTGAGAATGAAACGTTTCCCTGTGCTGCTGGGTATTGCTAAAGGCCCAATAATGTCAACAGCAACCCTGGCCCCTGAGTTCCTCCAGGTTGCTATCAAGTCGTACAGCCTCAGAGAACTCAGCACTGTCGGCCACAGGCACCAGGGAGGTGGCAAACTGAGAGGCCTCTGGGCCCTCAGAGCCAGGCTCTGAAGTGGAAGATTCTGACCCAGTGACATCAGCACCTTCAGTGGACAATTCGTCTGCTGCAGCCCGGGTAACCACTGCAGCTGATGTAGTGTTCACCTTACACATGTCATTATGCAACACATCACATATTACATCAACATTATCTGTATTCATGGTAACAACAGGTCCCCCTTCAGGCCTGGGCACTTGAGACTTACTAGGGCTGGCTCCTAGTACACGGTCCTTAGCCTCTGGAGGCTCACCAGCACCCCCCACTTGCACAGAGTTATCAAACAGTACCTTGCATGAGTCCTGGACTTCCGGTATGGATGCAGGCTCCACGGGGGTTGGAGTAGGCTCATACCAGGCCACTAACCGTCCCAGGTCAGTACCCAACAAAACGTTTGTGGGGATGGCATCAGTTACCCCCACTTCTCTCATTCCACTGCCGGCACCCCAGTCCAGGTGGACCCATGCAGTGGGTATGGCTGGGCTGACACCCCCAACTCCTTTGACAGCCATAGTCTTGCCAGGAATGTACTCCTCCGGATTCACAAGCAGGGGGTGCACTAGAATCACCTCTGCTCCAGTGTCTCTCAGGCCGTTGGTAACTGTATCCCCAACCATGACAGGTTGCAGATTCTCTGCATAGCTACCTGCATTCCTGGTGGCACACAAAACAGCTTGGGCCCCGCCAGATTTTGGGGCTTCCCTTTTCTTTTCTGGGCACATAGCACTGATATGACCCAGTTTGCTACATGCAAAACATTTCCGAGTGTCAATGGTGGCTGTTTTAACTCCAGGAGGCTCCGGTGCTTGGCTTAGCTGGGTGATCAGAGGAGAAGGTCTCGCAGTCTTTTCTCCCTTCCAGCTGGGTGCAGTAGTCCTCCGGAAATCAGATGCTCGATGGGAAGTGTAGGAATCAGCGACTTTCGCGGCCTCATCCATGGTCTTCGGCTCTCGGTCCAGTACAAACTGCCTGACCTCACAGGACAAGTGTGGAGGAACTGGTCTTTTATTATCAGTTCCTGCAGGGCATCAAAGGTTTTGATTGCCAGTCCTTTTAACCACTGCTGGAAGGCAGTGTGCAGGTTGCAAGCATGATCCAGGTAACTGTCATTAGGACCTCGCTGCACTGTCCTGAAACGTTTTCGATACACCTCTGGCGTGAGGTGGTATCGCTTAATAATGGCTTGCTTAATTGCCTCAAAGTCCGCTTCTTCCTCCTGGGGGAGACTCACAAACACCTCCAGGGCCTTGCCTCTCAGCCCTGGTGTGAGATTCCTTGCCTACTGCTCTCGTGGCACCCCATACTGACAAGTCCTTTCAAACCCCTGTAGGAAAGTGTCTATGTCAGAGTCCTTGTCCATAGCGGGGAACTTATCCAGGGGGATTCTGTGTACTCGCTCACCTTCGCGTTCTGCGGGTCCAGCAGACTGGTTCTGCTGCTGAAGTGTGTACCTTTGTGAAAAAAAAAGTATATAGATTCTGCACTGAGTAGACTTCTGTAGGCTAGTCGCTTCTAACAGCTTACAGCCTTTAGTACTCAGAATAGAGAGCTAAACTGCATACTAATGTACTAAACGTTCCCACCACTGCCAGCCAATTATGTCAGGAACCGGCCTCACGGCACGCCTGCAGATACAGTTGCCGACTGGGGGTTAAATTAGATTGCGAGGGGAGCAGCCTTATTTAAGCTAACACAAGGCTGTCACCCCTCAAAAACACTTCTTACGAAAACAAAGTAAAAATTAAAAAGTACAAGAAACAAAGATACACACAAGGATATTTGCTTACCAAAATAAACGGGAATCAAGATAGAAGAACCTTGAACTTGGTTTTGTGGACGGACACAGTTCTGATTGGATCAGGAGTCAACCTAGCTCAGCTACCATCAGGAGCGGACTGATTTTAGGTATCTGCCCCTGCCTTTTATGCTGGGAGCAGGGGCGTAACAATAGACCCTGCAAGGGATGCCTCCGCAGGGGGCCTAGAAGCCACGGGAGAGAAAGTTTGAGAGACTGACAACTAAGGGCATGGAGAGAAAACGTATTCTACTCTCGTACCATTGTTATGTTGACTGGATGTGTACCACACAGATAAGGAATCATACACACTTTGGAATTTGTACACTGCCCCTGCTCCCTAGAGTTCATAAAAAAAAACATCTGTCTCACACTGCAGCAGAGTTCTGATGGCTTCTTGTACAACTTTACAAACAAAGCAGTCACAGTTGAAAAGTTGTAGACCTTCCCTCAGAAGAGATTCCTAGATTCTTTTCACACACAGGCTAGTGACCTTATGGTGTCTGAATACTGGACAAAGTGGTATGGGTAAGATTGATGTCTGACTGTCGCTGTCTCATTGAAAGCTTGTTGTCTCATACTGAGTCCAAGATCCTGTAATAACAGTATCAATCAGTGACATTCTGAATGTTTTGCCAAAAATTACAGTGAATACTATATCTTACGTTCAGCATGTCATTATTGTTCCTCCACATAGCATGTGCTGTCATGTTGTAAAACAATACGGCTGTGTGTGTATGTATGTACTGGGAGCAGAGCTACGACGAGGGACTTGTCGGCTGCAAGGGGCTGGAGGAAGCCCCTGGTAAGTAGATCTAGGGGTAGCATAGATTGCCTGACATTTCATTTAGGCCACGTTCACATTAGCAAACGCGGACGGCCGTGCGTTCTGAACACAACACATATGAATGCATGCCATCCGTGTTTGTATGCGTTGCATGGCTGATCCCATTCACTGAAGTTTTGTAACACCTTTTTGTTCAATTGCCTCTAAGTTGGGGTGGACAAGCGGAGGTGTCTGCAACTGTGATATATGACAAGTTAGCATATGCAGCCACACTCTGGCCCCATCTACTACCACCGGTGATAAATTAGCAACCCACGTGTGGGATAGCTACACCCCACTTGTCATTTTGAAGTGGAGGTGGATCAGCCAGGACCCCCACATTGGATGGTTGCAATTCCTATTTTAGGTGTTCACTGGAGATACACCAGTATACAACGGTGGTCTACTTTTAATGATCATTACTCGCATAATAAAGTGTATAATACTTTTTGATGTACCTATTGGGCATGTCTTTTTAGACGTCAGTGTTTGCTTTATATTTCCCTGGTACCCCCTGTGGTGATATATTAGGGTGCTGATGATGTTAAGGATAATAAAGGAACATATTCTTTCATTTTTCTGCCTGTGTTCCATGTAGGTCTGCTAGAAGGGAGCTGTTGCCTTGAGTTGCTTGGGACCAGGAAATGGGTGATTGTCTTGACCATAAAGTACTTTGAGTTTCTGTATGCAGTTCCTCTGAGAGTGGTTCCCTGCTAATGGGATTATCTGCGTGGCTTTTTGAACTCAGGAGACGGCCCATTGTCTCAATACACAAAGCAAGACTACCCCAGTCTGGAGACTAACACAGGAATGTTTGAAATGTACATGACAGCCTACTGGAAATGGGTGAAGGGGTGAAGTCCTTTTGATACCATTTTTTACCTGTGGAAATTGAATTATTGGTGGAGGTGCAAACGATACCCTGTAAATTACATCTATTGGAAGGGGGTTGGAAACCTCTGCAGACTAAGGGCTGAGACAGGAAAGCTTTGATGCTAGGAAATAATGGGAGGAAGCCTTAATCAAGTTTTCACCTGGAGTTGAAAGCCTCACTTCACAATCTTTTGACGTATAGACTTTTACCTGAAAATGGAATATGTCTGAGATTTAATTAAAAACTAGTTCCTCCCCTCCCCAAGGAAGTTGCAGCCTCCAGGCGTATCGCACAGTATAAAACCGCAGCTAGGATAGCCACAACTTGTAGTTCTTGGAGGTAGTCCACACGGCTAGAACTAACCTGGTTCCTGACCAGAAGTGCGTACTCCCGCAACAAGGCCAGATCGATACGCTGGTACGTTTATTTCCCCGTTTATTTTGGTAAGCAAAATCGCTTTGTGTGTATTTTTGTACTTTTATCCTTGTAACTTTTTACTTTGTTTTTGTAATCTTTTGTATATATTCTGTTCTGCAGTGTTCCACCTTTTTCCCTGGAATATTAAATTATTATTTAATAAGCTTGACTTCTGCCGTACTAAACTAACACTCATAGCCTAGAAGAGATTGAAGTGTGTATAAGTCCATGCCTATTTGTATGCTTGAGCAACACTACCATATGAAATTGTAATTGCATTGTGTGTGGAGGCGTTTGTCATACGTTGGCCTAAAGCGCGCAGCTGACCCAACGTACGAAAAACGCCAGTGCGAGTAGCGACAGCAGAGTGGCTAACAGTATCGTTCGGAACGACTGTTAGTGGTTTTTTGCTCCACTACAGTGTAAGATTGCAACTGTGTGTGTGTGTGTGGGTGCGTGGCGTTCCCGTATTCGGCCTAAGCGCAAATCTGACCCGAATACGAAAACGCGGAGTGCGCGCTGAGGACTCGACAGCAGAGTGGAAGTGTCTAGCGAACAGCTAGTGGTGGCAGTGAGAGGTGTTCTGAGGGGTCCCAGCTTTGTTTTGGCTCGAATAAGGCTGCTCCCCGCTTGATCTGATCAAATCTGCAGTCGGGAACCGTATACGCAGGCGTGCCGCGGGCCGGTTCCTGACATAATTGGCTGGCAGTGGTGGGATCGTTTAGTACATTAGTACGCAGTTTAGCTCACTATTCTGAGTACTAAAGGCTGGAAGCTTGCTAGAAGCAACTAGCCTACAGAAGTCTACTCAGTGCAGAATCTATATACTTTTTTTTTTGTTCAAAGATACACACTTGGTATTTTGCTTTCCCTTCCCCCCTTTTTTCTTTTTATTTTTTGCAACACGATGGCTCAGAAAGCATCCAGCTATGCAAGGCAAAACAAAGAGATACTACTCAACCTGTGTGAGCACAAAGGCATCGAGACGGTGAGCGGCCAGACTAAGGAGCAGTTAGTTTGTGCGCTCGAGGAGTATGATGAGGCAGAGCAAGCCCGTGCTTCAACGTCAGCGGATGCAGCTCACGACACGCCAGAGGAGGAATCGCTCCCGCCACAGAATGCGAGTGGAGACGATGTCCTGGATGATCCACCGAACACGGAGATGACATCTCTGGAAGCCAACCTACAGCTACTAGGTTCGGCTGAGCCCGAACTGCGCCTAAAGCTGATCCTGGAACATCGGCAAGCAGAGAGGGAACAAGCTGCACACACGACACCAGCTGGAGCTGGCTAAACTTCAGCAGCAGAACCGGTCTGCTGGACCCGCAGAACGCGAAGGTGAGCGAGTCCACAGAATCCCTCTGGGTAAGTTCCCCGCTATGGACAAGGACTCTGACATAGACACTTTCCTACAGGGGTTTGAAAGGACTTGTCGGCAGTATGGGGTGCCCCGTGGGCAAGATACCTCACACCAGGGCTGAGAGGCAAGGCCCTGGAGGCGTTTGTGAGTCTCCCCCAGGAGGAAGAAACGAGAAATGAGACGATTAAGAAAGCCATTATTGCGTGATACCACCTCACGCCAGAAGTGTATCGCAAACGTTTCAGGACAGTGCAGCGAGGTCCTAATGACAGCTACCTGGATCATGCTTGCAACCTGCGCACTGCCTTCCGGCAGTGGTTAAAAGGACTGTCGGTTGAAACCTTTGATGCCCTGCAGGAACTGATAATAAAAGACCAGTTCCTCCACACTTGTCCTGTTGAGGTCCGGCAGTTTGTACGGGACCGAGAGCCGAAGACCGTGGATGAGGCCGCGAAAGTTGCCGATGCCTACACGTCCAATCGAGCATCTGACTTTCGGAGGACTACGGCGCCCAGCTGTAAGGGAGAAAAGCCTGCGAGACCTTCTCCTCTGATCACCCAGTGAAGCCAAGTCCCGCAGTTGCCTGGAGGTAGAACAGCCACCGTTGACACTCGGAGATGTTTTGCCTGTAACAAACCGGGTCACATCAGTGCTACGTGCCCAGAAAAGAAGAAGGAAGCCCCAAACTCTGGCGGGGCCCGGAATGCATTGTGTGCCACCTGGAATGCAGGTAGCTATGCAGAGAATCTGCAACCTGTCACGGTTGGGGATACAGTTACCACCGGTCTGAGAGACACTGGAGCAGAGGTGACTCTAGTGCACCCCCAGCTTGTGAACCCCGGGGAGTACATTCCTGGAAAGACTATGGCTTGGGGGTGTCACCCCCGCCATACCTAATGCCTTGGTCCACCTGGATTGGAAGGATGGCAGTGGAATGAAAGAAGTGGGGGTAACGGATGCCATCCACACGAACGTTTTGTTGGGTACTGACCTGGGACGGTTAGTGGCCCGGTATGAGCCTACTCCAAACCCCGTGGAGCCTGCATCCCCAGCAGAAGTTCAGGACTCTTGCAAGGTACTGTGTGATAATGCTGTGCAAGTGGGGAGTGCTGGCGAGGCCCCAGGTGCTACGGACTGTGTACTAGGAGCCAGCCCTAGTGAGTCTCCAGTGCCCAGGCCTGGAAGGGGACACGTTGTTGCCATGCATGCAGATAATGTTGATGTAATATGTGATGTGTTGCATAATGACATGTGTACAGTGAACGCTCCGTCAGCTGCAGTGGTGACCCGCAGTGCTCACCGGGCTGCAGCAGACGAATTGTCCACTGAAGGGGCTGATGTCACTGGGTCGGGCTCTTCCACTTCAGAGCCTGGCTCTGAGGACCCAGAGGCCTCTCAGTTTGCCACCTCTCTGGTGCCTGTGGCCGACAGCACTGAGTTCTCCGAGGCTGTACGGCTTGATAGCAGCCTGGAAGAGCTCGGGTCTGGCGGACAGGGCACCGGTGGAGGGCGACAGAGTGAGGGTGTACTGGGAGCAAGGCAGACTGTACAGAGAGGTTCTTCCCTCTGAGCCGTCGAAAGTGGAGGAGGTAGACCGGCAGTTGATTGTTCCCCACAGGTACAGGGAGCAGCTATTAAGAATAGCGCATGAGGTGCCCCTGGCTGGTCACTTGGGAATCCGAAAGACCAAATCCCGTCTGGCCCACAATTTTTATTGGCCCCATCATGGGGACAGATATTGCTGATTTTTGCCGGTCTTGTGTCGCATGTCAGCGGGTTGGAAAAGCAGGTGACACAGACAAAGCCCCACTGAGGCCCTTGCCCATCATAGAGGAGCCCTTCCAAAGGGTTGCGGTTGACATCATTGGGCCTCTAGCAATACCCAGCAGCACAGGGAAACGTTTCATTCTCACGGTGGTAGATTATGCCACTCGCTACCCTGAAGCTGTAGCCCTGAGCTCCATATGGGCAGACAAGGTTGCGGACGCATTGGTGCGCATTTTCTCACGGGTCGGTTTTCCCCGCGAAATGCTCACCGATCACGGCCCGCAATTCATGTCGCGCCTAATGGAATGCCTCTGTAAGCAAATGCAGGTACAACACATCATGGCCAGCCCTTACCACCCCCAGACAAATGGGTTATGTGAGCGGTTCAATGGTACTCTGAAACAGATGCTAAGGGTGTTTGTTGAATCGCAAGGGAGAGATTGGGAGCGATACCTGCCCCACTTACTGTTTGCTTATCGTGAGGTGCCCCAGGCATCCACCGGGTTCTCGCCCTTTGAGCTCTTATATGGGAGGAGGGTACGTGGGCCCCTCGATCTCATTCGAGAGGTCTGGGAGGGGCAGGATATGGGTCCCGGGGTCTCCATAGTGGAATACGTTCTAAAGTTCCGGGAAAAGATGGACACCCTGGTGGGGTTAGTGCGAGAGAATCTTACTCAAGCCCAGGCCACCCAGAAGCAGTGGTATGACCACGGGGCTAGGGAGAGAGTTTGAGGTAGGTCGCAAGGTATGGGTCCTAAACCCGATGCGACAGAATAAGCTGCAGGCCGCTTGGGATGGGCCCTATACCATACATAGGAAGATTAGTGATGTGACCTATGTGGTCGCGCTGGATGACCGAGGTAAGCAGCTGAAAAACGTACCATATCAATATGTTAAAGGAACATCATGATAGAACCGTTTGCGCTCTCCCTGTCTGCAGTTTGCTACCGAACGGTGAAGCAGAGGCCCTGGTTGACATCCTGGCCTCCACCCAGGAAACCGACTCTGTTACCGAGGTGCACATCAATCCGGAGTTGACAGCAGAGCAGCAGGCTGGGCTATCTGATGTGCTGAACCTTTACCGTGGTACCTTTACAGCCCGCCCTGGTCTGACCAGCCTGGCTGTACACCATGTTGACACCGGAAAAAACAAGCCGGTTAGACAGTCAGCCTATAGAGTCTCCCCTGAGGTTCAGGCCCACAACAGCAAGGAGATTGAGGAAATGCTGTCACTAGAGGTGATCCAACGGTCGCACAGCGCATGGGCATCACTTGTAGTGCTAGTACCCAAACGGGACCAGACCACTCGGTTCTGTGTAGATTATCGAAAACTAAATTTGATAACTGCTTCAGATGCTTACCCAATGCCGAGGGTCGACGAATTGTTAGATAAGCTAGCTGGCGCGCAATATCTAACAATCGTGGATTTGAGTCGGGGATACTGGCAGGTCCCTCTAACAGCTGAGGCACGGGAGAGGTCTGCCTTTATCACCCCCTCAGGTCTGTTTGAATTTAATGTAATGCCTTTTGGAATGAAAAACGCCCCGACCACCTTCCAACGGGTTGTAAATGGTCTCCTGGAAGGTTTGGAACACTGCGCTGTCGCCTACCTGGATGACATCGCCGTGTTTAGCGCCAACTGGAACGACCACTTAGTGCAGCTGTCACAGGTTTTGGGGCGCATCACTGCAGCAGGACTAACAGTCAAGCCTAGCAAGTGCCAGATAGGCATGAAACAGGTACAGTACCTAGGACATGGGGGGGTGGGGGAGAGCTTCGTCCAGATACTGGGAAGGTAGATGCCATTGTGTCCTGGCCCACCCCCCAAACAAAGAAGCAGATTCAGTCCTTCTTAGGGACTGCTGGGTACTATAGAAAGTTTGTCCCCAACTACAGTGCCCTCGCCAAGCCATTGACAGACCTCACAAAAAAGAAGCTTCCCAAGCAGATTCTCTGGACACCAGAATGTGAACAGTCATTCACAGCTCTGAAGAGGGCCCTAGCCAGCCCTCCCGTGTTGCAAGCGCCAGACTTCAGCCGACGGTTTGTGGTCCAGACGGACGCCTCAGCCTTTGGCCTAGGTGCTGTGTTAAGCCAGGTAAACCAAACTGGGGAAGAACATCCGATTCTGTACTTAAGTCAGAAGCTGCTACCCCGGGAGCTAGCTTATGCCACCATAGAGAAGGAGTGCTTGGCAATTGTATGGGCCCTACAAAAGCTGCAGCACTATCTCTACGGTCGCGTATTCACAGTCGTAACCGACCACAACCCTCTTAGTTGGTTACATCGGGCTTCTGGTGACAATGGCAAATTGCTGAGATGGAGCTTAGTTCGCCAACAATATAGCTTCACTATTCAACGTAGGAAGGGGAGCAATCATGGGAATACGGACGGGCTGTCCCGTCAAGCAGAACCAACAATGTAGGTGCTGGCAGGATAATCTGGGAAGATCATCTGCCTTGCCCCATTCTAAAGAGGGGAGGTGTGGTGATATATTTGGGTGCTGATGATGTTAAGGATAATAAAGGAACATATTCTTTCATTTTTCTGCCTGTGTTCCATGTAGGTCTGCTAGAAGGGAGCTGTTGCCTTGAGTTGCTTGGGGCCAGGAAATGGGTGATTGTCTTGACCATAAAGTACTTTGAGTTTCTGTATGCAGTTCCTCTGAGAGTGGTTCCCTGCTAATGGGATTATCTGCCTGGCTTTTTGAACTCAGGAGACGGCCCATTGTCTCAATACACAAAGCAAGACTACCCCAGTCTGGAGACTAACACAGGAGTGTTTGAAATGTACATGACAGCCTACTGGAAATGGGTGAAGGGGTGAAGTCCTTTTGATACCATTTTTTACCTGTGGAAATTGAATTATTGGTGGAGGTGCAAACGATACCCTGTAAATTACATCTATTGGAAGGGGGTTGGAAATCTCTGCAGACTTTAAGGGCTGAGACAGGAAAGCTTTGATGCTAGGAAATAATGGGAGGAAGCCTTAATCAAGTTTTCACCTGGAGTTGAAAGCCTCACTTCACAATCTTTTGATGTATAGACTTTTACCTGGAAATGGAATAGGTCTGAGAATTAATTAAAAACTAATTCCTCCCCTCCCCAAGGAAGTTGCAGCCTCCAGGCGTATCGCACAGTATAAAACCGCAGCTAGGATAGCCACAACTTGTAGTTCTTGGAGGTAGTCCACACGGCTAGAACTAACCTGGTTCCTGACCAGAAGTGCGTACTCCCGCAACAACGCCAGATCGATACGCTGGTACGTTTATTTCCCCGTTTATTTTGGTAAGCAAAATCGCTTTGTGTGTATTTTTGTACTTTTATCCTTGTAACTTTTTACTTTGTTTTTGTAATCTTTTGTATATATTCTGTTCTGCATTGTTCCACCTTTTTCCCTGGAATATTAAATTATTATTTAATAAGCTTGACTTCTGCCGTACTAAACTAACACTCTTAGCCTAGAAGAGATTGAAGTGTGTATAAGTCCATGCCTATTTGTATGCTTGAGCAACACTACCATATGAAATTGTAATTGCATTGTGTGTGGGGGCGTTTGTCATACGTTGGCCTAAAGCGCGCTGCTGACCCAACGTACGAAAAATGCCAGTGCGAGTAGCGACAGCAGAGTGGCTAACAGTATCGTTCGGAACGACTGTTAGTGGTTTTTTGCTTCACTACAGTGTAAGATTGCAACTGTGTGTGTGTGTGGGTGCGTGGCATTCCCGTATTCGGCCTAAGCGCAAAGCTGACCCGAATACGAAAACGCGGAGTGCGCACTGAGGACTCGACAGCAGAGTGGAAGTGTCTAGCGAACAGCTAGTGGTGGCAGTGAGAGGTGTTCAGAGGGGTCCCAGCCTTGTTTTAGCTCGAATAAGGCTGCTCCCCGCTTGATCTGATCAAACCCGCAGTCGGGAACCGTATACGCAGGCGTGCCGCGGGCCAGTTCCTGACACCCCCATTTTGGTTTGTGTTTGTAATAATCTAATTACCCGTTTCCTTGTTATAGGCACTCTAGACATCCCTACTACAAGTTACAGGTGACAATCGCTCCAAAGCAAAATACACATATGAAATAGTATTTCATAGTAGACCAAAGGTAAGGACATGGCTGGCTATTGGCCTAATTAGCCATTTCCTTGCTGGAGGCTTGCAAACCCATTTAGCATGTCCTGCTCCTACTATTCACAATAGTTCCCATTTAGATGCAAATGTACTATTTCCAGGCAACAACTATGTCATAGCCCTACACATGTGAGGTAGACAAACAAGATGGAGGCTACCTTAGATACTAATCAAAAACGGCCACCATGTTCTGCATATTACCGTACATATCATCATCACCACATATATCATCACAGGGGGGAGACGTCCCCCCTTTTCCATCACTCTGCCCACAGCTCCTTTTCACTGGCTGCCTCCCTTCCTGGGGACACCTATAGACCTGGCTATACTGGGAACACCTATGTGCCTGGCTACATATACTGGGGACACCTACAGACCTGGCTACATATACTGGGGACACCTATACAGCTGGCTACATATACTGGGGACACCTATAGACCTGGCTACTTATACTGGGGACACCTATAGACCTGGATACCTGCACTGGGAAAACCTATAGACCTGGTTACTTCCACTGGGGATACCTTTTGACCTGGTTACCTATACTGGGGTCACCTATTTTGGGGGAACTGCTGCCAGATTAATTATTTTTGGGGAACTGCTGCTGCCAGATTAAGTGTATTTTGGGAAACAGCTGCCATATTTTGTGTATTTTTGGGGAACCGCTGCCAGATTGTGTATGAGGGAACTGTTGCTTCCAGATTATGTGTATTTTGGGGGAACCACTGCCGCCAGATTACATGTATTTTCGGTGATCCGCTGGCAGAGTACGCATATTTTGGGGAGCCACTGCCAAATTATGTATATTAGGGGGAACCGCTGCTGCCAGATTATGTCTATTTTGGGGGAACGACTGCCATATTATCTGTATTTGCATGGATTTTGGGTGAAATGCTGTCAGATTACATGTATTTTGGGGGAAACACTATGGCAGAGTTCAAACTTCCCCGGCAGAACTTTTACACCACTGCTAAGGTCATGTATAGTTTGCCCCACCCATGACCACGCCCACATTTTGTTGCGTGACCACACCCATTCTCGGCACACGGCGCAGACGCGTGGCGCAGGGTTTTTTTATCAGTATAAAATATCTGTTGTCAGTAAATTATTATATCTTAGTCTATAAAAGGTAGGAAACACTGGTATGGGAGTCCCATAATCTCCTATTGCCCGGGGACCCCATGACTTGTCAGTCCGCCCCTGTGTTAAGGTTGACAAAACCACAGCACAATTGCTTCTACATGATCAGAAGTGCATTGAAGTGTTGTAATAAAGCTATACTTGCAAACAATCACATGTGAGCAGTTGCAACAGTTGAAACGTAGTATACAAGTGCAAAAGTAGTACAGAGGCGCCAACAGGGTAAAAACAATATTTTTTTAAAATGGATAAAATGAAGTAGGTAGCGGTGGACTTACCCCTCCAAAACAGACACAAGAATTGCTGTTTTAAGCAAAAATCAGTTTATTTACATACTCCGAACAAGGTGCAACGCATTTTGCGGGTATATCCCACTTCCTCAGGCAATAAATAGGAGCATATCACTGTTGACAGAAGACAGTATGCTAAGTACTCATACAGACAGCCAAGATATATAAAAAAATTATTATACAAAAATTAATTTAAATTTTTTTTATATATAGAATGTTTTCATAAAATGGCTAAAATGGGCTTTGAATTAAATATATATCTGTGTATATGCGTGCTCATATTTTTGTCTCTACTACATATTAACACAGGGGTATATAGTGTATTCCAAGTATAATAGGTTGTGGGGAAAGAAACTGGGGGGGGGTTGTGTTTTTTTCTCTCAGGATGGGGGGGAAGCGATTAATGTGCGGACTAGTAAGAGAAGCAATCTTATATGCGTATTGGTCTTACATGTGCAAACATAGGGACTGGTGAGGTGTGTGGATAAAGAGTATTCTTACATACAACAAATTAAAATTAAGTGCTTAAAAAGGGGTTAAATAAAGTAATCAAAAGACTCACCCAATGCGGTCCGGTACATAGCCTGGCGCCTCTGTACCGAGCAATGTTGGAATGAGGCCTCTTATACTGTGTTAATCCCCTATTAGGGTGTAATTAGCCAATGGGAGGGAGAGCGTGGGTGTGCATCATCAGTGTGGGCCGTCGGTCTGTGTATGACATCACTCACATGTCTAAAGCAGTCCTCATAATAAGAGCTGGTGAGGGCAGGATTTTCGTGTCTGTTGTAGTGGCTGGATAGTGCACTGGTCAAAGGTTCCGCCTCTGACACAGGAGACCCGAGTTCGAATCCCGGCTCTGCCTGCTCAGCAAGCCGGGCAAAATCTCACATATAAAATTTATATAACCTGCCAGCATGTTGAGAAGGGGATTTTATGCCTATTTTGGGGGATACCTTATTTTGAGTATAAAAAATATAAAGGTTATAAAGCAAAAATCAACATAAAAGTAGATATAACATTAAAAATCAATGTGGTGATAAAAATGATTAATAGTACATGAGTAATAAACAAGATAGAAATGATGAATAGTGTAAATCATCTAACATAAGACCAATAAAATTAGTATATTCAATAGTAATTATAAAAATAACTCAAATATTGTGCAAACTGGCAAATGAATGATTTATACACTGCGAAGGATTGTTCGGTATGGACCCATATATACAGTTTTAGACTGGGTGGTTTAAAAAGTCTAAAACTCAAATGGTCTAAAAAGGTCTAAAAGTTGGATGGGTCTAAAACAGAAAAAAAGTGAAAACATGGCAAGGAATGGGTATAAAACTCCATCACTAGCAACCTATCCCAGTTCTTGGACCAACATCTTCAACATCATGTACAAAATCTACCATCATACCTAAAGGACTCCCAACACCTCATTGAACTTCTAAAAAATGTTAACTGGCAACCGGACTTCATGTGGTTGACCTGTGATGTTACTTCTTTATATACAAATATCCCCCACCATTTCGGTCTTTAAGCCATTCAACATTTCCTGTCCACCAATCCATCCATGCCAACATCACAACAACAGTTTCTTACCAGCTGTACTGAATTCATACTCACACATAACGTTTTCACCTTCTGTAATGACACCTACCAACAGGTCAGTGGCACGGCAATGGGGAGTTTCTTTGCACCTTCATATGCTAATCTCACCATGGGTTATATAGAACTTATCAAAATGACAGCAGACAATCCCTTCACCGACAATATCATACTATACCGACGTTATATAGATGACCTTATATTCATCTGCAAAGGTGACTCAGACCTCATCCCCCAGTTCCTCAAAATCCTCAACTCCAATCCAGCAGGCCTACAATTCACGCACCTGCTAAATTAGAACACAATAGATTTCCTTGACCTCACCCTGTACATCGACGAAAACTCCATAAAAACCAAAACCTTTTTCAAGCCGGTGGATGCAAACAATTATATTCATTTCAACAGTTTTCACCATAGACCCTGGATAAATAACACCCCATATAGTCAGTATAGAAGAATTTTTAGAAATTGTACAGATCCAAATGAATATAAAACCCAATCAAGAACCCTTACAGAAAAATTTCTAATGAGAAAGTACCCCAGCAAACTAGTCAAAGATGCCAAAACCAAAGCCACCCAACCCAAAAATACACAGATTAACTCAGCAAACCAGTCCACAACCAGCACTACAACACCAAGATTCATCACCAGATTCAGTGCCCAACATAAAGAGATCCGTAACATCCTCCAAAATAGATGGGAAATCCTCTTACAAGACCCCTACCTTTTACCTCTTCTACCAAACACCCCAGCCCTGACATTCAGAAGGGCTCCCAATCTTAAGAACATTTTGGCCCCGAGCCGACTACGCTCACACCCCACCGCCACTGCAAAAACACTGAAATTGAAACAACCAGGCTCCGCCCCTTGTCATAACCGCAGATGCCAAGCATGTCAATTTGTCTCAGCCACTACCATCTTCACATCTGCATCTACCAAAGTAGAATTCAAAATTAAAGACCCCATTACCTGTGATTCTTCATATGTCATTTACCTAATTTCTTGTCCCTGCCAGCTGCAATATGGAGGCCGCACCACCCAAAAGGTGCGGAGTAGGATTGGTCAGCACAAAAGAAACATTCTCAACAACTTCCCATTACACAGCCTGTCGAGACACTTCACCACCGTGCACAATAGCAACCCAGATTTGTTCTGTATCACCCTTATCGAAACCTTTAACCATGCACTCCCAGATGCCTTCGACAATTTGAAAAAACGTGAAATGTACTGGATCCAGTTACTAAATACCCTCACACCTAGTGGCCTCAACGAGCAGCTAGAAAAACTACATTAATGCACTTTAATACTCCGCTTTTTCCTTTTTTTATGGTTCTCTCTTTTATTTTTTATATGTATATTTTTATTTTTTTATATATACATTTTTTTTATGTATATTTGTGGTGTGGTTTATATTTAAAGTGTCTTTTATATATAATTCTGGTTTTATACCCATTCCTTGCCATGTTTTCACTTTTTTTCTGTTTTAGACCCATCCAACTTTTAGACCTTTTTAGACCATTTGAGTTTTAGACTTTTTAAATCACCCAGTCTAAAACTGTATATATGGGTCCATACCGAACAATCCTTCGCAGTGTATAAATCATTCATTTGCCAGTTTGCACAATGTTTGAGTTATTTTTATAATTACTATTGAATATACTAATTTTATTGGTCTTATGTTAGATGTTTTACACTATTCATCATTTCTATCTTGTTTAATACTCATGTACTATTAATTATGTTTATCAACACATTGATTTTTAATGTACTATTAATCATTTTTATCACCACATTGATTTTTAATGTTATATCTACTTTTATGTTGATTTTTGCTTTATAACCTTTATATTTTTTATACTCAAAATAAGGTATCCCCCAAAATAGGCATAAAATCCCCTTCTCAACATGCTGGCAGGTTATATAAATTTTATATGTGAGATTTTGCCCGGCTTGCTGAGCAGGCAGAGCCGGGATTCGAACTCGGGTCTCCTGTGTCAGAGGCGGAACCCTTGACCAGTGCACTATCTAGCCACCACAACAGACACGAAAATCCTGCCCTCACCAGCTCTTATTATGAGGACTGCATTACATACACAGACCGACGGCCCACACTGATGATGCACACCCATACTCTCCCTCCCAATGGCTAATTACACCCTAATAGGGGATTAACACAGTATAAGAGGCCTCATTCCAACATTGCTCGGTACAGAGGCGCCAGGCTATGTACCGGACCGCATTGGGTGAGTCTTTTGATTACTTTATTTAACCCCTTTTTAAGCACTTAATTTTAATTTGTTGTATGTAAGAATACTCTTTATCCACACACCTCACCAGTCCCTATGTTTGCACATGTAAGACCCATACGCATATAAGATTGCTTCTCTTACTAGTCCACACATTGATTGCTCCCCCCCCCCCCCCGAGAGAAAAAAACACAACCCCCCCCCCCCCCAGTTTCTTTCCCCACAACCTATTATACTTGGAATACACTATATACCCCTGTGTTAATATGTAGTAGAGACAAAAATATGAGTTGGCATATAAACAGATATATATTTAATTCAAAGCCCATTTTAGCCATTTTATGAAAATATTTTATATATAAAAAAAATTTAAATTAATTTTTGTATAATATTTTTTTTTTATATATCTTGGCTGTCTGTATGAGTACTTAGCATACTGTCTTCTGTCAACAGTGATATGCTCCTATTTATTGCCTGAGGAAGTGGGATATACCCGCGAAACGCGTTGCACCTTGTTCGGAGTATGTAAATAAACTGATTTTTGCTTAAAACAGCAATTTTTGTGTCTGTTTTGGAGGGGTAAGTCCACCGCTACCTACTTCATTTTATCCATTTTAAAGAAATATTGTTTTTACCCTGTTGGCGCCTCTGTACTACTTTTGCAGTTGTTTCCACCCCTGGTGGAGGGGAATTCTTCTTTTTTCCCGATCTACAGAGAGCGACTTCTTAATCCTGAGTGGGGACAGGTCTAATCTCCTCACCTGCCTTCATAGTGGTTACCTGGACGGTAACCCTTGTTTGTGAGTATAACCTACCTATACTTACCTTCCATACCCAATTTACAGTACATACTACACTATACTGGGCTCTCGGTGTCTTCCCTTATATTTTGACGTAGTATACAAGAGTCATATAACAGAGTATTACCTTAATGTCACAAGCAATTTCTCCTCAGGACTAACTGCCGGATCCTTGAGTTGAGCTTGTAAAGTAGTGGCCGCATCAGCTCCAGGAGCTTCTTAAAGCTACAATTTTTTGAACAAACAACACATCAACATACTAATGGTGTACTTAAAGCGGATCCGAGATGAAAAACTAACTATAACAAGTAACTTGTCTATATATCTTATCTAAAGTTTAGATAGTTTACACAGCAAATCTGGCTGCATACAGCTTCAACAGTTTATGATGATTTATTCATGTGATACAATGAGAGCGGCCATGTTCTGTTTGTCATCATTACACAGGTAATCTGCAACTGCATCTCCACCCCTCAGCCTGTGAAAAATTCACTCCCCTCTGCCTCTGAAATCTCTGGCTAGTAACCTACTCCTCCTCCTGCCCAAACTGAGCTCCCATAAGCCCTTTCTACATGGGTCTGAGTGCCTTAGCGTTTTGGAGAAGCTGTGGGCGAGGCTTGTTTAGTTTATAGGGAATTAGAGTATTAAAACAAAACAGTAATGTCCCTATGTAGATGCGAACAATTTTAAGAAGCTTTGGGGCAAGTTCAAATTTTAAAATCAATATGGAAAAAAGTATAATCCTCGATCTAGGCTGCTCGATAGAAACAAGGAAAAAGATCCAGGAATATAATAACTTTGCTTGGGGAAAAGTAATTAAGTACTTGGGGATTAAGCTGGGCGGTAACGTAGACAAAATATACGATCAAAATTATAAAAATCTAATGGAAGAGAGTAAAAAAAAACTAAATGGATGGGATCGGCCTTACTTTAATCCACTGGGCAGAATAGTAATAATAAAGATGTGTGTATTGCCCAAAATAATATTCCTTATGCAGTGTATTCCGATTGCCCTCCCCAGCACATGGTTCAGGGGGTGGAACAGACTCTTCCAGGATTTTATCTGGGCTAGATCATCTCGTAGAATTAGCTACAGTATAACGTAATTGGTAGAGATAAAACAAGGGGTGGGATGTCAGCCCCAGATATTTTATCTTACTATTAGTGTATACATTTAACAAGAATAGTGGACTGGAAAATAGAACACTCTACGAGTTCAGGTAAAAAATTATGGACATTATTTGAAAAAAATGAACTAAATATGGATATGACATTTGCATGGCATCCTATGTATATTCACAGGTTATGGAGTACATCATCCCACCCCTTAATAAAGCCCACACTGAGAGTCCTATATAACCTAATGAAAGAATGGCTAACTGGGGGTGGTCTTTCCCTCCTGACATATGACAGATAATCCAGGTTTTCCACCCGCATCCTCAGCATTGTGGTTCTCCAAGAATGGTGTAAATATTGATACCTGTTTAATACATATTTATGGAAACAAAGACCTGGGGATTACTGGTATGATGGGGGGACAAGGAAAGAATACACTCTGGTGGCTTACCCAAATAAAAAGTTATATGAACAAAAATACACCTATTAGGAGTGATTTGAATCTATTTGAGAAACTTCTCCTACTTAATAATAGACCACCTAAAATAATGTCACTATTATACGACTTCTTAAAAACCACTGACCAATGTGATCTCCCTCCGTACTGTAAAAAATGGGAGACCATCATAAATACACCCCTGGGTGAGAAATGGCCAGCTATTTGGTCTGCTATATGGGGTAGCCCGGACTCAGATTTACAGTGGATGCAGTAAAAAATGGTATCTAGATGGTATCTAACGCCCGAAAGGGCAAAAAAATGTAATCCAAGGATGGGGTCCACATGCTGGTGATGCGGGTTGACGGGGGGATCAGAAGTTCATATGTGGTGGAGCTGCCCGTCTGTCACTCCCCTGTGGAATGAATTTATAGAATTTGGTAAACAACGGGTACACACCAACTTAAATCTATCCAAAATTAATGCGATTTTTGGTATAACAGAACAGGAGGAGACTAAGGAAGGCACATTTTTGATAACAGTGGGTACCCTATATATCCGGAAAATAATAGCTAAAAACTGGAAGAGTCCGGGCCACCTCCTTTTTTTAGAATGGTTTAGGGGAATGGAAAACGGATACGAAAGATCAAATACCCCGACATCAGAAATTACTTCAAACCAATATAAATTTATAAGAGAAATCTGGGGTAACCTAAGGGGTTACTCCCCCCCTTGCGGTCATATAGGCGGGTCCATCAAGTACGGGCTAGGGAGGAGGGAGACTGGCGATTAGCCAAAATACCGAGACAAAATGGTATAAGGGACCATTGTGACTGTGGCCTAATATAACCTAGCCTACTGGGGTATGAATGTGAAGTATGGTTGGATTATGAATATTGGGTGTATGGGGTTGTATGGGGAGAGGGGTGGTGGTATAAGGGGAGGTGCGGGTTAATCATTCACTAATTTTTAATGGTACTGTGTTATATCCTTTTTTCTTTTTTCTCAAACAATGATGCAAACAGTACCTGATATATAAGGCTTTCGCCTTAAGACAATCAGGATATAACCCGGTGGGGATAGCTGAGTTTGAAGAAAAAAGAAGAAAGAAAAAAAAAGTATTTGGCTTGAGGAATGCCCTATAAACTATATGTAAGGAACACAATTATGCAATGAACCAAAAGCTAATCTCAGATCCACTTTAAGGATATTGTTACTTCTGCAGTCACTATAGCACATTTATTAATAACATATGTGGAGGGGATATACACTATAGAAACTAATACATTTGCCATAAGACTGGGACACAAATGAGGATTGTTAGGGAAGATGTGTTAAAGGCATACATGGTACAAAATGGTAATTAAGAGTTGTACTTATGTTGGAATGCTCATCCGAGTATATTGGTAGAACTTCTGAGCAGTGATGAGCAAAAATGCAAATATTATTTCCGCTGAATTTTCGCGAAATAAGTAAAATTTTCGCTTCGACAAGCAAAAATTCGCCCGAATATTTTAGCATTTATTTTCGCCTAATGTCCGCAATTTTCGCTGTAAATTGCAAAGCCCCCTTACAAGCTAGAATCACCAAATCAGCAGAGTATGTTGAGAACAGTGGGTATTAGAGGAAATTTTTTTTTTTCAAAAAGACCTTATAGTTTTGGAGAAAATCAATTTTAAAGTTATGATAGGAAAAAAGTATACATTTATGTTATTTTTTTTTGTTAAATGCCTCAATATACATAGTGATTTGAATAAAAAAAAATATTATATGAAGTACACTTGTCAGTATTATTACAGAGGCAGAGGGGAGCAGCAGCTTGGTCAGAGTGACCATCACCCCCATAAGGCAGGAGAAGCAGGCAATGTACATATCCCATAAAATGACAGTGGTGGGTGGAGCAGCTGCTCGGTCAGAGTGACCTGACCATCACCCCCATAAGGCAGGTCCAGGAGAAGCAGGCAGTGTACATATCACATAAAATGACAGTGGCGGGGGGAGCAGCTGCTCAATCAAAGTGACCATCACCTCCATAAGTCAGGTACAGGAGAAGCAGGCAGTGTACATATCACATAAAATGACAGTGGCGGGGGGGGGGGGGGGGGGAAGCAGCGGCTCAGTCAGAGGGACCATCACCCCCATAAGTCAGGAGAAGCAGGCAGTGTACAGATCTCATAAAATGACAGTGGCGGGTGGAGCAGCCGCTCGGTCAAAGTGACCATCACCCCCATAAGTCAGGTCCAGGAGAAGCAGGCAATGTACATATCTCATAAAATGACAGTAGTAGGGGGAGCAGCAGCTTGGTCAGTGTGACCATCACCCCCATAATCTGGTCCAGGAGAAGCAGGCAGTGTACATATCCCATAAAATGACAGTGGTGGGGGGAGCAGCGGCTCGTTTAGAGTGACCATCACCTACCCCCATAAGTCAGGTCCAGGAGAAGCAGGCAGTGTACATATCCCATATAATGATGGGGCGGGGGGAGCAGCAGCTCGATCAAAGTGTCCATCAACCCAATAAGTTAGGAGAAGCAAACTGACAGTGGCAGGGGAGGGGGTGGTCAGCGGCTTGGTCTGTGTGACCATCACCCCCCATAAGTCAGGAGAAGCTAGCAGTGTACAAAAAAAAAATCGGAGCATCGGCTTAGACATAGCGACCATGCTTAGAGGACAACTGTAGTGTGGGAAATGGAGGCTGCCAAATGTGTTTCTTTTAAAACAAAACCAGTTGCTTGGCAGCCCTGCTGGTCTGTTTGACTGCAGTAGTATTTGAATCAAACCAAAAACAAGCATGCAGCTAATCGTATCAGAAATCTGACACAAATATCAGAAACACCTGATCTGCTGCATGCTTGTTCAGGGTCTATGGCTAAAAGTATTAATGGTAGAGGCTCAGCAAGATAGCCAGGGAACTGGTATTGCTTAAAGTGAACCTTTAGTGTAAAAAATAAATTGAGTTTTACTCACCTGGGGCTTACCTCAGCCCCCTGCAGCTGATCGGTGCCCACGACGAGTCGCTCTGATGCTCCGGGTCCTGCTGGCGGCCACTTCCGGTTTCGCTATCAGGACCCGTCAGGCTGGGGAACGCGGCTGATACTACGCGTTCCCAGCCAAAATAGCACCCCTATGCGGCCATATGGCCGCATAGGGGTGCTATTTTGGCTGGGAACGCGTAGTATCAGCCGTGTTCCCCAGCCTGACGGGTCCTGACGGCAAAACCGGGAGTGGCCGCCAGTGGGACCTGGAGCATCAGAGCGACTCGTCGTGGGCACCGATCAGCTGCAGGGGGCAGAGGTAAGCCCCAGGTGAGTAAAACTCAATTTATTTTTTACACTTAAGGTTCACTTTAAAAGGAAATAAATATGGCAGCCTCCATATACCTCTCACTACAGTTGTCCTTTAAAGGACAACTGTAGCGAGAAGAATATGGAGGCTGTTATATTTATTTCCTTTGAAACAATACCAGATGCCTGGCTAATCCTCTGCCTCTAATACTTTTAGCCGTAGACCCGGAACAAGCATGCAGCAGATCAGGTGTTTCTGACATTATTTTCAGATCTGACAAGATTAGCTGCATGCATGTTTCTGGTGTGATTCAGACACTACTGCAGCCACATTGATCTGCAGGACAGCCGAGCAACTGGTATTGCTTAAATGGAAATGAATATGGCAGCCTCCATATACCTCTCACTACAGTTCTCCTTTAAAAAAGACTTTTTTTAGAATACAACTACAATCCAGCCTGCTGTAGCTTGTATTTGTGGAGATTTTCAAGGAAGGCAGCAGGCATGGCATGCCCGCCCCGAAGTATTGACCAAAAATAACAATACAGGAGGACTTTCGAGGCCCTGATGTAATGAATCAACTTTAAATCCTTTGACGAGAACCTATGGCGGCCACTTTTTACACCATGAGCCTTCCAGGAGAATCCTATGGAGGGCAAGTCTGCCATTTGTGAGTGACCGGGGTAATGGCCGGGGAATGAGGGTTCCATTCCGGTCTGGAGCCTGAGAAACGGTTACCACTACACATCCAAGGAGGGCAGCAGGCATGGCATGCCCGCCCCGAGGTAGTGACCAAAAATAACCACGGTAGAACTTTCGAGGCCCTGCTGTGTATGTGAAATGAATCAACTTTAAATCCTTTAACGAGAATCTGTTATGGAGGGCAAGTCTGATGGTGCCTTAACTGCGATTCACCAGGTCGGTCTCCTCCTCAAGGAGGCGAGAATATTTTATGGAGGGCAAGTCTGCCGTGAGTGACCACAGGTAATGGCCGGGGAATCCTGGTTCTATTCCGGTCCGGATTTGGAGCCTAAAAAACGGGGTAATGGCCGGGGAATGAGGGTTCCATTCCGGTCTGGAGCCTGAGAAACGGTTACCACTAAACATCCAAGGAGGGCAGCAGGCATGGCATGTCCGCCCCGAGGTAGTGACCAAAAATAACCACGGTAGAACTTTCGAGGCCCTGCTGTGTATGTGAAATGAATCAACTTTAAATCCTTTAACGAGAATCTATTATGGAGGGCAAGTCTGATGGTGCCTTAACTGCGATTCACCAGGTCGGTCTCCTCCTCAAGGAGGCGAGAATATTTTATGGAGGGCAAGTCTGCCGTGAGTGACCACAGGTAATGGCCGGGGAATCCTGGTTCTATTCCGGTCCGGATTTGGAGCCTAAGAAACGGCTACCACCACACATCCAGGCAAGGAAGGCAGCAGGCATGGCATGCCCGCCCCGAGGTAGTGACCAAAAATAACAATACAGGAAGACTTTCGAGGCCCTGATGTAATGAATCAACTTTAAATCCTTTAACGAGAATCTGTTATGGAGGTCAATGATTCCATCATCACCCTCCTTTTACGAGAATCTGTTCTGGAGGGCAAGTCTGCCATCCATTCAAGTGAAAGGTATGCACTGACTGCCAGGTATCATACAATGTGCAGTCACAGATGCAGTGAAAGGTATGCAGGGACTGCAAACAGCAGTTTGTGTAGTGACGGCCGTGCTGGACTGGTGCACACCATGACGAGAGTGCAGGTGATGAGGCTTTACAGCCCATATGGTCGCCTGGCTGATGTAGCTGAATGACAGAACAGTGACTGTCCAGCTGATCAAATTTGGTCTGACCACAATGAAGCAACGACCTTATTATCTTTGGTGTGCCAACCCCCAAGACACTCATATAACCGGCGATCATTGCTTCATTGTGATACGCAAGCCCCTTCACCGCGGCAAGGTAATGATCACGAAGGGGGATGGGTACATGTACATGCCTTTTTGTTTTGTTGTTGCAGCCGCCCGCAGTGCAGCCAGAAAAATTAGGCAGGCATGTAGACGCCCTAGAAAAATTATTATAGCTGCCGCTGCTAGCAACGCCCTAAGAAATTCAAGAATCCGCCTGGAGTCCTGGACCCTGTTGGTGGTGGCGGAGAAGGCAGTCAAGCGGCCGGCGGGCAGAGGTGCTGTGTGGGGAGCCACTTAGTCTTGGGGCAGGCAGCCAGTCACACAGTGTGCAGGCAGAGATGCTGTGTGTGGGGACTGACTTAGTCTTTGGGCGGGCAGTAGCCCTCCGGGTTCCATGCCTCATTCATTTTGATAAAGGTGAGGTACTGAACACTGCCGTGACTTAGGTGACTTCTCTTCTCAGTGACAATGCCTCCAGCTGCACTGAAGGTCCTTTCTGACAGGACGCTTGCGGCAGGGCAAGACAGAAGTTGTATGGCAAATTGGGACAGCTTTGGCCACAGGTCAAGCCTGCGCACCCAGTAGTCCAAGGGTTCATCATCACTGCTCACAGTGTCTACATCCACACTTAAGGCCAGGTAGTCGGCTACCTGCCGGTCCAGGCGTTGGTGGAGGGTGGATCCCGAAGGGCTACGGCAAGGTTTTGGACTAAAGAATGTCTGCATGTCCGACATCACCATGAGATCGCTGGAGCGTCCTGTCCTTGCCTGCGTAGACATACAAAAATGTGCTTTCCTAAAACAGAAAGATTTTGCGATAATTCAGGTTGGAGTGAGCTCGAGATGTCTCCCAGAGCACCACTGCTGAATATATGCAAATTAACCATTGTACCCTTAGAAGCTAAACACACCTCCAGAACCGCTGGAATGCAATGATGTGTCAGCTTGTTAAACTGTACAGAGCCATAATAATCCAACATGCATACAGACTGTTTCGGATTGTTTGATCCTCATCAGTGCATGGCATGGATTAATTTGGCTCTATGGAGTAGGGCTTGTAAACCGAGAGGTACAGACTAACCAGCAAGCTCATGGTGACCCAGAACTCATTGGAGTGTGTAAGGGACTACAATGGTCCTAAAAGCCCCCTTACTAAGATGTTAAGAAAAACAAAAATTTGCTTTCCTAAAACAGAAAGAATTTGCGATAATTCAGGTTGGAGTGAGCTCGAGATGTCTCCCAGAGCACCACTGCTGAATATATGCAAATTAACCATTGTACCCTTAGAAGCTAAACACACCTCCAGAACCGCTGGAATGCAATGATGTGTCAGCTTGTTAAACTGTACAGAGCCATAATAATCCAACATGCATACAGACTGTTTCGGATTGTTTGATCCTCATCAGTGCATGGCATGGATTAATTTGGCTCTATGGAGTAGGGCTTGTAAACCGAGAGGTACAGACTAACCAGCAAGCTCATGGTGACCCAGAACTCATTGGAGTGTGTAAGGGACTACAATGGTCCTAAAAGCCCCCTTACTAAGATGTTAAGAAAAACAAAAATTTGCTTTCCTAAAACAGAAAGAATTTGCGATAATTCAGGTTGGAGTGAGCTCGAGATGTCTCCCAGAGCACCACTGCTGAGTATATGCAAATTAACCATTGTACCCTTAGAAGCTAAACACACCTCCAGAACCGCTGGAATGCAATGATGTGTCAGCTTGTTAAACTGTACAGAGCCATAATAATCCAACATGCATACAGACTGTTTCGGATTGTTTGATCCTCATCAGTGCATGGCATGGATTAATTTGGCTCTATGGAGTAGGGCTTGTAAACCGAGAGGTACAGACTAACCAGCAAGCTCATGGTGACCCAGAACTCATTGGAGTGTGTAAGGGACTACAATGGTCCTAAAAGCCCCCTTACTAAGATGTTAAGAAAAACAAAAATTTGCTTTCCTAAAACAGAAAGAATTTGCGATAATTCAGGTTGGAGTGAGCTCGAGATGTCTCCCAGAGCACCACTGCTGAATATATGCAAATTAACCATTGTACCCTTAGAAGCTAAACACACCTCCAGAACCGCTGGAATGCAATGATGTGTCAGCTTGTTAAACTGTACAGAGCCATAATAATCCAACATGCATACAGACTGTTTCGGATTGTTTGATCCTCATCAGTGCATGGCATGGATTAATTTGGCTCTATGGAGTAGGGCTTGTAAACCGAGAGGTACAGACTAACCAGCAAGCTCATGGTGACCCAGAACTCATTGGAGTGTGTAAGGGACTACAATGGTCCTAAAAGCCCCCTTACAGTACAGTTTAACAAGCTTACACATCATTGCATTCCAGCGGTTCTGGAGGTGTGTTTAGCTTCTAAGGGTACAATGGTTAATTTGCATATATTCAGCAGTGGTGCTCTGGGAGACATCTCGAGCTCACTCCAACCTGAATTATCGCAAATTCTTTCTGTTTTAGGAAAGCAAATTTTTGTTTTTCTTAACATCTTAGTAAGGGGGCTTTTAGGACCATTGTAGTCCCTTACACACTCCAATGAGTTCTGGGTCACCATGAGCTTGCTGGTTAGTCTGTACCTCTCGGTTTACAAGCCCTACACCATAGAGCCAAATTAATCCATGCCATGCACTGATGAGGATCAAACAATCCGAAACAGTCTGTATGCATGTTGGATTATTATGGCTCTGTACAGTTTAACAAGCTGACACATCATTGCATTCCAGCGGTTCTGGAGGTGTGTTTAGCTTCTAAGGGTACAATGGTTAATTTGCATATATTCAGCAGTGGTTCTCTGGGAGACATCTTGAGCTCACTCCAACCTGAATTATCGCAAATTCTTTCTGTTTTAGGAAAGCAAATTTTTGTTTTTCTTAACATCTTAGTAAGGGGGCTTTTAGGACCATTGTAGTCCCTTACACACTCCAATGAGTTCTGGGTCACCATGAGCTTGCTGGTTAGTCTGTACCTCTCGGTTTACAAGCCCTACTCCATAGAGCCAAATTAATCCATGCCATGCACTGATGAGGATCAAACAATCCGAAACAGTCTGTATGCATGTTGGATTATTATGGCTCTGTACAGTTTAACAAGCTGACACATCATTGCATTCCAGCGGTTCTGGAGGTGTGTTTAGCTTCTAAGGGTACAATGGTTAATTTGCATATATTCAGCAGTGGTGCTCTGGGAGACATCTTGAGCTCACTCCAACCTGAATTATCGCAAATTCTTTCTGTTTTAGGAAAGCAAATTTTTGTTTTTCTTAACATCTTAGTAAGGGGGCTTTTAGGACCATTGTAGTCCCTTACACACTCCAATGAGTTCTGGGTCACCATGAGCTTGCTGGTTAGTCTGTACCTCTCGGTTTACAAGCCCTACTCCATAGAGCCAAATTAATCCATGCCATGCACTGATGAGGATCAAACAATCCGAAACAGTCTGTATGCATGTTGGATTATTATGGCTCTGTACATATTAACAAGCTGACACATCATAGCATTCCAGCGGTTCTGGAGGTGTGTTTAGCTTCTAAGGGTACAATGGTTAATTTGCATATATTCAGCAGTGGTGCTCTGGGAGACATCTTGAGCTCACTCCAACCTGAATTATCGCAAATTCTTTCTGTTTTAGGAAAGCAAATTTTTGTTTTTCTTAACATCTTAGTAAGGGGGCTTTTAGGACCATTGTAGTCCCTTACACACTCCAATGAGTTCTGGGTCACCATGAGCTTGCTGGTTAGTCTGTACCTGCGTAGACATGGGAGGAGGATTACTGGCAGTGGTACCTTTATTGCGTTGTGCTGTGACATCACGCGTAAACGCATTGTAAAGCATAGTTGCCAGCTTGTTCTGCGCATGCTGCATCCTTTCCGCCTTCAGGTGAGTTGGTAACAGGTCCACCACTTTGTGCCTGTACCGAGGGTCTAGTAGCGTGGCCACCCAGTACAGGTCATTCCCCTTGAGTTTTTTTATACGGGGGTCCCTCAACAGGCTGGACAGCATGAAAGACCCCATATGCACAAAGTCGGATCCAGACGTACTATCCATCTCCTCTTGCTCTTCCTGAGTGACGTTACATAAGTCCTCTTCCTCCCCCCAGCCACTAACAATACCACGGGAACGTGGAGCAGCACAAGCCCCCTGTGACGGCTGCTGCGGTTTTTCTTCTGCCACCGCCTCTTTCTCCTCCACAGAAACACCTTCCTCATCATCCAAGTCTGACTCCTCTTCTTCCCCACACAACTCCTCTTCTTCCTCCTCCTCCCCCTCTCTGTGCTGCCGCAGGTGTTGAGGAAACATCTTGTTCAGATGAAAATTGCTCCCACGACTCTTCCTGCCATAACTGTTCCTGTTCACGCTCCTCCACAGCTTGATCCACCACTCTACGCACGGCACGCTCCAGGAAGTAAGCGTAGGGGATCAAGTCACTTATGGTGCCTTCAGTGCGACTCACCAAGTTGGTCACCTCCTCAAACGGCCGCATGAGCCTGCATGTATTTCGCATCAGTGTCCAGTTTGGTGGCCAGAACATCCCCATCTCTCCAGATTGTGTCCTTCTACTGCAATTGTACAGGTACTGGGTGACGGCTTTCTCCTGGTCTAGCAGGCGAGAGAACATGAGCAGGGTCGAATTCCAGCGAGTCGGGCTAATGCATATCAAGCGTCTCACCAGCAAGTTGTTTCTCCGCTGAATGTCCGCAAAGTGTGCCATGGCTGTGTAAGACCGCCTAAAATGCCCACACAACTTACAATACAACAATAATACAATACAATAACATTTCTATAGCGCTTTTCTCCCATAGGACTCAAAGCGCTTAGGCTCTCTCAGATTCAGTAATTAGTAGGATGAAGTATTCACACAACAAAAGTTATATTTCTGCAAATGCCAAACTGAACAGGTGGGTTTTCAGTCTGGATTTAAACATGTCCAGGGAGGGAGCTGTCCTGATCTGTTGAGGTAAGGAGTTCCAAAACGTAGGGGCAGCATGACAGAAGGCTCTGGGACCAAAAGTTTCCAAGTGGACTCTGGGTATGACTAGATTATTAGAACCTGTTGATCTGAGAATGCGGGGATTGCTACGCAACTGCAACATATCTTTCATGTATCCAGGGCCTAAATTATTCAGGGATTTAAATGTCAGTAGGCCGATCTTGAATCGGACCCTCCATTCTATAGGTAGCCAGTGAAGGGAGTGCAGGACTGGCGTTATGTGGCAGTGACGGGGTTGGTTGGTTAGCAGTCTGGCAGCAGTATTCTGTATCAGCTGTAGTCGGTACAAGACCTTTTTTGGAAGGCCAGTGTAGAGAGCATTGCAGTAGTCCAGTCGGGATGTGATGAAGGCGTGGACTAAGGTTGGCAGATCTTCTGGGGGTTCTTCAGGTGAAAATAGGATGATTTCACCACAGCAGAGATTTGAGTTCTGAACTTTAAATCCCAATCAATTAGAACTCCCAGGCTACGCACATGATCAGAGCTGCGCAGATCCGTGCCTCCTATTCCCAGTGGTGAAGACTGCAAGTTAAGTTGTTTTGTTATCATGCTCTGCCCTCCTATCAGAAGGACTTCAGTTTTGTCTGCATTTAGTTTCAGCCAGTTGTCATTCATCCATTGCTGTAGTTCACGTAAGCAGGCGTTTATAGTTAGAGTTGGGTCTGTCACACCAGGCTTGAAGGAAAGATATAGTTGAGTGTCGTCTGCATAGCAGTGGTATGTCAGGCCATGTTTTTGGATTAGTTTTCCCAGCGGTAACATGTAAATCGTGAAAAGCAGGGGAGATAGGATTGAGCCCTGGGGCACCCCATACCTAAGTGATACAGGGGTAGACAGGAAGGGCCCCATAGACACTTTGTGGGTTCTGCCACTCAAGAAGGATTGGAACCACTGAAGAACTATGCCATCAATGCTGCAGTATTCCTGTAGCCTGTTTATCAAGATGTCATGGTCAACTGTATCAAAGGCTGCAGAAAGGTCTAGCAGTATGAGGATGGAGCACTCTCCTCTGTCTCTTGCCATGAGCAGGTGGTTGCATATTTGGATGAGGGCCGTTTCAGTGCTGTGGTGTTTCCTGAAGCCAGACTGGAATGGGTCATAACTGTTGTTTTGTAGGATTTTGGCTTCTAGCTGGAGGTAAACAGCTTTTTCAATTAGCTTGCCCAGAAAGGGAAGGTTAGAGACAGGTCTGTAGCTGGTCATTGCATCTGGGTCCAGGGAGGGTTTTTTGAGGAGAGGCCTGATGATTGCTTCCTTCAGTAAAGCAGGAAATATCCCTGATTTTAAGGAACAGTTAACAATTTTTAGGAATACCGGTACGAACAGGTCGGGGCAGTTCAACATGAACTGTGTTGGGCCAGGATCTAGGTCACAGGTAGTTAGGCGGACATGAAGGAGGATGCTTGATGTGACTTCTTCATCAATTTCTTTGAAGTTTGACCAAGGTGTTACATTGTCTCTGCTAATGGTCTTCGGCGCTATATTAGGCTCAGATGCTGTAAGTTGGATGTCGGACCTTATAGCGAAGACTTTGTCTGTGAAGAAATGGGCAAATTGGTCACAGAGGTCCTTTGAAGACTCGATGTTAAGTTTTTGACATGCCGGGTTGCAGAGTTTTTCCACTGTGCGGAACAGTTGGGCTGGTTTGTTAACTGCATTTGCAATCTCTTGTGATAGAAAGGATGATTTTTTTCCCGTGATTACCTTTTGGTAGCTCTTCAAGTGGAGGATTAAGGCATGTTTGTCTTCTGGGGACTGAGATTTGTGCCACAGTCTCTCAAGTTTTCGGCCTTGTCTTTTCAGCTCTTTTATAGCGTTATCAAACCACTGTGCATGATGGTGTGGAGTAAGATATTTGGTGCGCAGAGGAGCAATGGTCTCAAAGGTGGAGGACACACATTTGTTGTATTTAAACACCAGAGTATCAGGGTCCAAGCTGGAGTCAGTCAATTCATCAAAGCTAAGGTTATCTCGGATATGTTGAGGTGTTAGCCCTTTTAAGCGGCGATATTTTATTTGATTCTTGACCTGGTGTTTGACAGCTGGTATTGAGAGGGAGAAGTGGATAGTGTGATGGTCTGACCAGGCAACAGGATTAATTTCCACATTGGCTATTGACATCCCAGTATGGAATATAAGGTCCAGAGTGTGGCCTTTCCTGTGAGTAGCAGAGCTGATTGATTGGAGGAAGCCCAGTTCATGTAAGGCACGAGGTAGCTCTATTCCAAGTTTTGAAGAGGAGTCATCCACCCATGTATTGAAATCTCCAAGAACAATCCATCTGGGGTGTTCCAGTGTTAGGTTGCATAGGAGGTCTACAAGTTCCTTAAGGAAGTCTGAGTGTTTTTCTGGTGGGCGGTAGATCAGCAATATGTTAATGTTTTTCTCAGCTGAAAGTTGCACCCCCAAGCATTCAAACGAGTTGGTAGGACCTACAGTAAGTGGTCTGATTTTCAAAGCTGATCTAAAGCAAAGTGCAACCCCTCCTCCCCTGCGTTCTTTCCTGTTGCAGTATATCACGGAATAGTTTGTTGGCACGGCAGCCTCCAGGGTGGGGCCAACTGGTTCAGAAAGCCTGGCCTGGCCTTCCTGGCCTGCTTCAGGACGCCCTCTAAGCCTGGGTACTTTGACACAAATCTTTGAATGTCCAGATTCAACACATGTGCCATGCAGGGTACATGTGTCAGCTTTCCCAAATTCAAAGCGGAAAGGAGATTGCTGCCGTTGTCACACACCACGTTGCCGATCTCCAGCTGGTGCGGGGTCAGCCAGTGCTCCACCTGAATGTTAAGAGCAGCCAGGAGAGCTGGTCCAGTGTGACTCTCCGCTTTAAGGCAAGACATGTCTAAGATGGCGTGACATCGTCGTACCTGGCATGCAGCATAGGCTCTGGGGAAATGGGACTGTGTAGCGGGAGAGGAGATGGCAGCACCACTAGAGTTGAACTGTCTCAGCCGAGGAGGAGGAGGAGGACGACAGCGAAGAGGATGTAGCAGGAGGAGTAGGAGGAGAAGGAGAGGAGGTGGCAAGAGGCCTGCCTGCAAGCCGTGGAGGTGTCACTAGTTGGTCCGCTGCGCAGCCACATACTCCCTGCTTGCCATCGTTCACCAGGTTGATCCAATGGGCTGTGTAAGTAATGTAGTGGCCCTGACCGTGCTTGGCAGACCAGGCATCTGTGGTCAGGTGGACCCTTGACCCAACGCTGTTCGCCAGAGATGACACCACTTGCCTCTGAACTTCACAGTTTGGGTATCGCCTTTCTAGAAAAATAAGTGTGGCCTGGTATCTTCCACTGTGGTGTCCCAATGGCCACAAATTTACGGAAAGCCTCCGAGTCCACCAGCTTGTATGGTAATAGCTGGCAAGCTAATAGTGCCGCCACACCAGCTGTCAGACGACGGGCAAGGGGGTGACTGGCAGAAATTGGCTTCTTCCGCTCAAACATTTCCTTCACGTACACCTGGCTGCTGTGGGCAGAGGAGCAGGAACCACTCAAGGGCAGAGGCGGAGTGGAGGAGGGTGGCTGTGAAAGTGCAAGGGAGAAAGCGGCTGAATATGCTGCACCTGAAGGAGGAAGAGGAGAAGGAGGGTGACTTTTCTTTTGTGTGGTTTTGCTCAGGTGTTCTTCCCATTGCTGTTTGTGCCTTTTCTCCAGGTGCCTTCGTAAGGCACTTGTCCCTACGTGAGTGTTGGCCTTTCCACGGCTCAATTTTTGGAGACAGAGAGAACAGATTGCTTTACTCCGATCTAAGGCAGACACACTAAAAAATGTCCACACCGCTGAGCCCCCCTGGGGTGATGGCACTATGGTGGCCTCAGAGTCAGCAGCTGACGTTGAAGGGCATGTTGGTTGGCTGTCCATAGCTGGCGATACATGGTGCCGGACACTGCCACCAGCTGTTTCTGAGGACGAGCTCCCCCTGCTTCTTTCAGGAACTCATCTCATCCTACTCCTCTCTGACTCCCTCTCCGAACTGTCCCCCTGTTCATCTCTTCTATTGGGAATATATGTGGCATATCCGCATATTCGTCATCATAATCATCCTGCCCAGCTTTGCTTTCCTCAGACACCTCCAAAACTGCACCAACAGCACGTACTTCATCATCATCATCATCCTCCTCCATTACGTCCATATTGTCACCTAACTCACACATATGAGGTGGTGTAACTTGCTTAGCGCCTTCATATTGTTGTAGTAGTAGTGGGTGTGGGTGTGAATCAGTGATTTCACCACCAAATAACTCCTGCAAAGTGTCAAATGCAGCAGATGTGGTGCTTGTAGTAGTGCTGGTGGCTGCGGGAGATGAGGTAACTAGTGTTAAATAGTCAACCACGTCCTGACAATTTTGGGAGGTGATGGGACGTGCCTTCTTCTGAGCACTGTACTTTGGGCCAGGGCCGCACAAAATCACATCAACACGACCACGCACACATCTGCCAGGTGGCCTTCCTCTGGGTCTGCCGCTACCTCTTCCGCGACCTGGTTTGTCCATATCGGGGGGGATGAAGTGAAAGGTATGCACTGATTTGACTAATACATTGTGCAGTCACACAAGTGCAACAGTTAACAGGTATGCTCGGAGTGGTATATCACACTGCGTGCACTCACGTAGGTAGGTGGGTTCACTGAACCCAACAGCTAGGTAGGTATATGCAGTAATGGGTATTACAATGTGCAGCTGCCTATTACACACACAGGTACAGTAGTCACTGAATGTGCTGGGCCTGGGCTGGCAGTGGCACTGCACACAGTATGAATTACAAAAGCTGTCGCCGCAACACAAGTGCAGTAATAATGGGTATTACACAATGTGCAGCTGATACAGTTAGTCACTGAATGTGTTGGGCCTGGCTGGCAGTGGCACTGCACACAGTATAAATTACAAAAGCTGTCGCCGCAACACAAGTGCAGTAATAATGGGTATTACACAATGTGCAGCTGATACAGTTAGTCACTGAATGTGCTGGGCCTGGCTGGCAGTGGCACTGCACACAGTATAAATTACAAAAGGTATACATTGCTTCATTCAGGCTGTGGAAGGAGACATTGCCAAATTAGAAGTGACTAATGACGGTGGATCAGATTTCACTGATGGCGATTGTGAGGCATTTGACTTTCTAACTCGGCGCACGGATTGGATCATAAAGCCCTCTGACAAAGGGGGTAATGTGGTGATCATGACCACCTCTGACTATAGGGCCATGTGCATGGACCTATTGGGCCAGCAGGGATGTTACGTGAGGGTCTCGGCATCGAGGGCCGATCAGTGCCAAGCAAGGCTCTTTTCCCTAATTGACGATGCTAGAATGAGGGGTATAATTGATGATGAGGTGTCAGCCTTTTTGAAAGTCACAAATCCTATACTTCCCACCTTTTATGCACTTCCTAAAGTGCATAAACGCTTGGAAAAAAACCCTGGTCTCCCGATTGTGTCGGGCAGAGGTTCCTTAACCGAAAAAGTCAGCATTTATGTTGACAGACACTTACAATCACATGTACAGGGGCTACCCTCATACGTCAAGGATACCACACATCTATTGCGAGTTTTAGATGATATAGTGGTACCATCAGGTACTCTTCTGGTGTCCCTGGATGTCGAGTCGCTCTATACGTGCATCCCCCATGGCCCCGGGGTGGATGCTGTGGCCAATTTCCTGGGTGAGCTGGGGGTGCAGGATGCTGTGCACAACGGTTTTATTTTGGATCTTCTACGTTTTCTGTTAACTAACAACATTTTCACTTTTGATGGAGAGAGGTTCCTCCAGGTGCAGGGTGCGGCGATGGGAACCACGTGTGCCCCATCATACGCAACCTGTACCTGGGGGATTGGGAGAGATTCGTCTTCTTTGATGAACGCCTGTTGGATTATCTGTGCCATGTATTATCATGGCACAGATATATAGACGATATTCTAATTTTGTGGACCGGTACTTCTGCAGAGGTGGCCGATTTTGTTTCATGTCTCAATAAAAACGAGAGGAATTTAAGGTTCACACTGGAGGTACAGCCTGAGTGTATTGCGTTTTTGGACATCAAGATTTCTATCACTCAAACGGGTCGGCTTTGTACTACCCTTCATCGTAAAGCAACTGCTAGCAATGCTTTGCTATGTGCAGATAGTTTTCACCCCTCACATACTATACGGGGTATACCTATCGGTCAATACCTACGGGCTCGCCACAACTGTTCGGAGGACAAATCCTTCCTAAAAGAAGCACGAGACCTTAGACAGAGATTTCAGGCGAGAGGATATAAGGATGGCTGTTTACGGAGGGCATTTAATCGGGCTTGGAAAAGCAGGAGGGAGAATCTCCTCCTACAGCGAAAAAGGGTGGAGAAGGGAGTGGACGCACCCTTACGTTTCTTTACGAGATATTGTGCGCAGCACCCTGCACTTAAGGCCATCCTGGACAAACATTGGTACCTTTTGCGCAATGATCCGACGGTGGGTTCACAAATATCAGTACATCTGAGTTTAACGTTTCGCAGGGCTAGGTCCCTGCGTGATGCCCTTGTGCGCAGTCACTTCCCTGGCATGTCCCCTAGGAAACACTGCCCCACTATGGGTATTTATACCTGTGGTGGCTGTGACTATTGGCAATTTATTCAGGTCGGTAGGGTGATTGCACTGCCAGGGGGGAGGAGAGTTACATTGTCCCATTTTTTCAATTGCAAAACCAAATTGGTGGTCTATATATTATTATGCCACTGTGGCGCTTTTTATGTTGGTAAAACCAAGCGTACCCTGCGGGAACGCATGTCTGAACATATAAAAAATATTGAAGGGGATGATGTCACCTCCCCGGTGGCAAGGCACTGTACCCGGGAACATGGTGGCAGCACAAGAGGGATCAAATTCATGGCCCTTGATCGTATACATCCCACTATTAGGGGAGGGAATCTGGATAGACTTCTGTTACGGTGTGAATCCCGAGGGATTTATAATTTAAAAGCCTGTACTGAACCAGGCTTGAATGAGCAGATGAATTATGCTCATTTTTTACCTTTGTAGTTCCTGGGTTCGGCTTGTTGTGTGTCCCTGTATGTGACACTGCACACAGTATGAATTACAAAAGCTGTCGCTGAAACACAAATGCAGTAATAATGGGTAATACACAATGTGCAGCTGATACAGTTAGTCACTGAATGTGGTGGTTGTGATGATTTGCTCAGCTGCCTGTGCAGGCAGGCAGCTTTTTGACCATTGTGTAGGTTTGCATGCTTCAGGACTCTGGAAAGAAGAGTTTCTGTCAGTTTTGCAGCTTGTGCTTGCTGAGGAATTTGCATACGTTGTCATGCAAATTGCCTGGCCACATTCATTGGAGGCGTGTACTATAAGTACTATGTGTTTCCCACAATGCTTGGCTGTTCATAAGGAGTCTTCCTGTGAAACACTCTGGAGAGTGTCAGCCATGCTCTTTGTTTGAAGATCAGCTTAGAGTAATTCCTGGAAACTGTGCTAGGCAGGTTCCCTAGTGCAGTTAGGATTGTTTATCTGTTTTGTTTGTCTGTTGCGATTGTCCTGTCCCAACGGTGGTCGACCGGAAATCGTTCTGATCTCTGTTCTTGGAGCATAGCTGGTGCAGCGGTTGCTACCAGCTATCTCTTCTGTTCTGCCTCTCTGGATCGCACTAGCATCCTGCGCTAGTGCTGTGGATCCTTCTGTTCTGTTACTCTGTCCCTGGATCGCACTCGCTTCGCGCTAGTGCTGTGGATCCTTCTGTTCTGCCTCTCTGGATCGCACTAGCATCCTGCGCTAGTGCTGTGGATCCTTCTGTTCTGTTACTCTGTCCCTGGATCGCACTCGCTTCGTGCTAGTGCTGTGGATCCTTCTGTTCTGCCTCTCTGGATCGCGCTAGTCACTTTCGCTAGTGCTGTGGATCCTATCTCCCACCTGTTCCTGTTTTCGTGTGTCTGTCTTGTCTGCTACGAGCGCTTGCTGGAGGCTCGGTGAGGTAACCGTTGAGCAAGCGCTCGCGTCCTCTGTTTCATGTTTGTCTGTTGATGGTTAGTTAGGCGTGGTTGTCTCTATTGTGCTTATCACGTGGAGACCGCGCATAACCGCCTGCACTGTTGCGAATGAGTGCGGTGTTTGCGGTTAGCTAGCGTTTGTTATTTTCCGCATCTCCTCATTGTATGATTTGCTGTGCCTTTGCTATCCTCGTATTCTGTTCTGATCTGCCTTGTGTCACGTCTGGCGATCGCACCTCTCGCGATCGGGTTTCTGTTTCGTATCTGCTGTTTTGTGTGCGCGGTCGCGGGGTGGCGACTAGATTGGCGCACACACATACAACCTGTCCCTTTGCTCGTTCTCATTCGCAATCGCTTTTCTTGCGATTGCGTTCTGCGCTTCGTACAATTCCTGTCAGGCATTTGTGGAGGTACAGAGGATTGGTTCCTCTGCACTCCCCAGCGCCATCTGCCGACAGGAATTTCCCTCTACGAGTGCGTAGCACCTTTTGCTGGGTGCCTGCAATTATACGCTTGTGGAGGATTTCCGCCGTATCAGCGCACGTGTTGTGCGCTGCACACGGAGAAAGTTCCACAATCGTTACAGTATGAACAGCCCAACCCAAAACCCCAGTGTAGACGGAATTTCTGATTTGTACGATTTTTGTCAAGTTTGGGTCCTGTGTCTTTAAGAGCTTTAAAAGGCTAAATTCAGAGACCAAGGCGGAATTTTTTTCTGAATGTGTGAGGTTTTGTCTGAATCCCACCTTTCAGATTTCTGATCCGTCCACGTCGGCTCTTCTGTTTGCCTATGTGCTCTTAAAAGACGATTTGTTCACCTGGGCGTATGATCTGTTAAAAATCAATTCCTGGAATGATAATCTGTATCAGTTTCTTGCAGTGATATTCTCTCACTGGTTTAAACTGCCTGGCTTGCCACCTGCTCTGATTGAGTGTGTAGCTGCTGATAGGTCAGCTGATCTTTTCCTTCCATGCAAAACCTTTCAGTTCAATGTGTCTGTTGCCACTTCAGGTTTTAAACAGCAGACATGCAAAGTTGCAAAAAAGGGAAAAATTAAAAAGCGCAAGCATCTGAATAAAACACTCCCTAATGATGTGTGTCACAGACCGCGAGCCGGTCTGCGGGTGGGGTAAATCGATCAGCGTCAGAAATCCTCTTACACGGTCATTTGTTCATCACGAAGGGTAACCCGCATTCGCAATTTGATGAACTGACTCGCGAAGGGAGCGTTCTGATACCAACCGAATCACTCCACACACATATACAATTCAAAGATCTGCCACCAAGCGAGTTACACAGCCCGCTACTGTAATTTTACTAGGACTTCGAGAACACTTTAGTAACCCCTAGCAGTATGCAAGAATCTGGGTCAGATCGTTATGTCTGGGCCGGGTTCTCGCATACGGGTCAATAAATGTGTACTTCTATTAAACACAGGGTAGCGAGTTCAGGAGAATAGGTACGATTGTGTATGTTCAGCAACAGGTCATAACCGCTAAACGATTTTTAAACGTTTAATAACACAAATGCATTACATACAGTTATATACACCTATTAACATATAAAACACAGAGCTTCAAAATAAAAAAGGAATAAAATCAGAAAGTTCTTACTTAGTTAGCTGAGCAGTCAATTTGAATCATGAAGAAAATAGTCCAGTTTAAAAGTAGGCATTCAGTTTAAAAGTCCTTTGTACACAACATGCGCCCGGTTCTTCCGTGAGCACATGTCTGGACTTCCCTAGTCGATGTAAATTGAAGAACTGGGTGGAGTTCCTTGCAAACGCTTTTTACTGACCAGAGTTTTGGGGCGGTCACTACCTGGAAAGTAGGTGTGTTGGAGGCAGGGTTACCTCCTGGCAAGTCAGGTTACCACCCACAGACTTGGAGCAAGGAATGTACCAATTATTAATAATTTGTGTAATTCCGCCCCAGATGGGTGCATCGCAGATCCGAGACCATATTCATAAGCAGCATGCGACTCTGTATTAAATGAGACTATACACGCCTAGTCTAACGAATTTGCTCTACGCATGCCGGATAAAGCGGTTTCTCAATTGATTCCTGATAGCTAGAGAATGATAATTCATGTGAATTATAGACCTGTTTCCTAGGTATCAGGAAATGTAATTTTGGTCTTGCTGTGACAAACCTATTTTGAATTATTAATAAGTTAACGTTCCCTTTGTGTGAAGCTATACGCTTGGAGGGAAATTTGAAGTTCAACCAGTTTGAGCTGGTTTGGTGGAACATGAGCTATGTGACCAAATGCTGCTCCCCAGGTGGTCTGGCTACTTGTGAATTCTTTCCTGACCTGAACAGGATGTGGGGGGGAAGGTTACTGTACTCAGTAAGAGAGAGGGAAATTGACATCTATTGTGTATTTACCCAAGACTGACAGGAACTGTGCACGATTATGCGAAAGTCGATGGCGCTAGCGCACGGCTTTTCCGTAATGTTCGTCACAATGTGTATGATGATGTTGCTCAATCTCCAGGTTTTTTGCCCCAATCCAAAGCTTATGTGGATCCTGCTAAAGGTAGGATCTCACACTATATTAAAGCAGTTAAAAAATCTGTTCTTGTTCCTGAACTCCACCCATATGGAGATTATCTAGATACTGGCTTGTTTGAACCTCCATTTGCCTCATGGGATGTCGGGGCCTTATTGGAGGAATTTGATTTTGATTGGAAAGCCTTTTTCGATTTTCACATCGCAAAAAGCGAAGATGTCTTGAATGCTTGTCTCGATTCTATGTACCTTCTGATTGATTCCAATGAATGTGACAAGGATGATGTGGATCTGGTGATCTATGTATGGCAAACGATTTTGGATGAGTTGCACACACACCAACCAATTGATTCCAATAAAGAGACATCGTTGTTGGATGATTGTTCCTGCCTTTCTGGGGTAAAGCATGAGAGTCTTGACTTTGTGCAATCTGAAATGAATGAGTATGCCGCTGTGGTTGATTCCTGTGCGAATCCTGAAGGATTCTCTCCTGACAGTGTGCAGTTTTAATCTGTGTGATCTGATGCCTGTTTCTCAGATGTTCCTGCAGATTGTGATCGGCATGAGTCTGCCGGTTTCCTCAAGGATGTGAGGGTTCTTTTTTCATTTAGAAACAGATCTTTGAGATCTTCCGTCTGTGACCCTGCTATGGGGAAAATTTCTCGACTATGCAGTGTCAAAAGTATAATTAATATGCCTAATAAAGTTTAAACTGTTGATGTCGCTATTTCTTCTGCAAATGAGTCTCTGTCTCACCCTGTTCTCACCTGTAAGGGCCCGTTACCTGGGGACAGTTGCTCCAGCGTTTCGGTCCTAGATGCCTTGCAGTCTGCTCCGCAGATCGCGGAGGTTTGCGCTATGGAAGCGTCAGTTTCACAACCTAAAGTGATTTTTGATTCGCAGGTTTTGCGTCCTGGCTCCTCGGATTTGACATTGTTGGCCGAATCTAAGAGTGAGACAGCGCTTCGGTTTTGCGAATCTGACTCTGAATCATTTTTGCTGGGTCCAGAGAGAGTTTCTCTGAGCCTGCCCTGTACCATGAATAACAATATGATGTCCAATCACACTGACATTTGTGAGTCCCTTTCTTGCTCTGAGGGAAGTGCTGATTCTGCACCATGTACTCTGGATGAGTCAATGTGGCCTTGCTTAGAATCCCATGCAGTGTCTCTAGAGGCTCGTCTGGGTATTGCCACTATACTCACCTGTTTTTCTGCAGTTTTGGAGTTGCAAGCTAGTTTGACTGCTACGCAGAATTCTGGGTGCAGCGAGATTAAAGTTAGAGAGTCAGTGTGTGGTCCAGTGAATATTCCTGTACGTTCCGCTCATGATGATGAAATTTAGTCTCAGTTTATGGTGGAACCTTCCCTGGGACATCTGCCCTGTTCACAAAATAAAGTTCCAGTTTTGCCCTGTAACATGGATAGTACAGAATCCTTTTTAGAAAACTTGAAAAATGATGTTCCTGAGGTCTTGTTTGATGTTCTGGAGGTCTCCGAGTTCCTCCCAAAGGGTGCAGAACTTGTAGGAGATGTCTCCTGCCCCCCAAGTCCTTCTGAGGTGTTGCCCTCTTCCGTAGGCATTGCTGCCTTGCTGGCTACCTTTTCAGCTCTGGTGGAGCTGCAGTCATGTGTAGTCAATGATGATATTGCAGTCACAGAAATTTCCGAATTTGAATCCGAGTCTTCTTTTGAAAGTTCAGTGCTTGAGACCATTGCTCGTGATGATTCTCTGCCCGGTCCTGGTTTTGGTTTCCTCATGTCGGACTCTGAGGTTGGCAGTTCCCCAACATGTCCTGAGGTTTCTCCTGTGCTGGTGTACCCCAATGTGCTCTGTGACCCAGAAAGCCCAAGTGTGCCTCGGTTACCAGCATACTCAGATGCTTCCTCGGTGGAGACATGTTCTGATTTAGCCTGCCTGCTTGCATGCCTAGAAGTGGTCCTTGAAAGTCTTGATCTTGATGGGTGTCCTCGTAATTCTGAGTCTGGAATTGTCATTGGTTCCATAGGGGTTCTTGATAGTTCTCCATGTGAGCCTGGTGATTGTTCTGCCCTCTTGGGATCTCTGTGGAGCTTCAAAAGGTTCTGGGAGATTCCGGGAGAAATTTTGCTTGGTACCCTGGATAAGATCAACGGTGGCTTTTGTGTTGTAAGGGACACTTCGAACAGGTTTTGTGGCAGATTTGGTATTTTTGGACGCTCCTTGGAAGGTGGTGGGTATTGTCTGTAGGGTTTCGGTGGCTTCTTCTCTGGTATCCACAGTCCTAATGGGTGTTACGCTGAGACTTGTAGTGCTGATGGGCATGTTTCGGTGGCTTCTGTTTCCGATGAGGTCGGTTTCGGGTGGACTGACTCTGGAATTGGACCTTGTCGGGCTGTCCCGACCTTCATGAGTCTTCAGTTTGAGTCTGTTGCTAATAGCACTTTTGAGGGTCGTCTGGAATTCAACCCTGGAGGGAGGGGTACTGTGATGATTTGCTCAGCTGCCTGTGCAGGCAGGCAGCTTTTTGACCATTGTGTAGATTTGCATGCTGCAGGACTCTGGAAAGAAGAGCTTCTGTCAGTTTTGCAGCTTGTGCTTGCTGAGGAATTTGCATACATTGTCATGCAAATTGCCTGGCCACATTCATTGGAGGCGTGTACTATAAGTACTATGTGTTTCCCACAATGCTTGGCTGTTCATAAGGAGTCTTCCTGTGAAACACTCTGGAGAGTGTCAGCCATGCTCTTTGTTTGAAGATCAGCTTAGAGTAATTCCTGGAAACTGTGCTAGGCAGGTTCCCTAGTGCAGTTAGGATTGTTTATCTGTTTTGTTTGTCTGTTGCGATTGTCCTGTCCCAACGGTGGTCGACCGTAAATCGTTCTGATCTCTGTTCTTGGAGCATAGCTGGTGCAGCGGTTGCTACCAGCTATCTCTTCTGTTCTGCCTCTCTAGATCGCACTAGCATCCTGCGCTAGTGCTGTGGATCCTTCTGTTCTGTTACTCTGTCCCTGGATCGCACTCGCTTCGCGCTAGTGCTGTGGATCCTTCTGTTCTGCCTCTCTGGATCGCACTAGCATCCTGCGCTAGTGCTGTGGATCCTTCTGTTCTGTTACTCTGTCCCTGGATCGCACTCGCTTCGCGCTAGTGCTGTGGATCCTTCTGTTCTGCCTCTCTGGATCGCGCTAGTCACTTTTGCTAGTGCTGTGGATCCTATCTCCCGCCTGTTCCTGTTTTCGTGTGTCTGTCTTGTCTGCTATGAGCGCTTGCTGGAGGCTCGGTGAGGTAACCGTTGAGCAAGCGCTCGCGTCCTCTGTTTCATGTTTGTCTGTCGATGGTTAGTTAGGCGTGGTTGTCTCTATTGTGCTTATCACGTGGAGACCGCGCATAACCACGTGCACTGTTGCGAATGAGTGCGGTGTTCGCGGTTAGCTAGCGTTTGTTATTTTCCGCATCTCCTCATTGTATGATTTGCTGTGCCTTTGCTATCCTCGTATTCTGTTCTGATCTGCCTTGTGTCACGTCTGGCGATCGCACCTCTTGCGATCGCGTTTCTGTTTCGTATCTGCTGTTGTGTGTGTGCGGTCGCGGCGTGGCGACTAGATTGGCGCAAACACATACAACCTGTCCCTTTGCTTGTTCTCATTCGCAATCGCTTCTCTTGCGATTGCGTTCTGCGCTGCGTACAATTCCTGTCAGGCATTTGTGGAGGTACAGAGGATTGGTTCCTCTGCACTCCCCAGCGCCATCTGCCGACAGGAATTTCCCTCTACGGGTGCGTAGCACCTTTTGCTGGGTGCCTGCAATTATACGCTTGTGGAGGATTTCCGCCGTATCAGCGCACGCGTTGTGCGCTGCACACGGAGAAAGTTCCACAATCGTTACAGTGGGCCTGGCTGGCAGTGGCACTGCACACAGTATGAATTACAAAAGCTGTCGCTGCAACACAAGTGCAGTAATAATCGGTATTACACAATGTGCAGCTGATAAAGTTAGTCACTGAATGTGGTGGGTCTGGCTGGCAGTGGCACTGCACACAGTATGAATTACAAAAGCTTTCGCCGCAACACAAGTGCAGTAATAATGGGTATTACACAATGTGCAGCTGATACAGTTAGTCACTGAATGTGGTGGGCCTGGCTGGCAGTGACACTGCACACAGTATGAATTACAAAAGCTGTCGCCGCAACACAAATGCAGTAATAATGGGTAATACACAATGTGCAACTGATACAGTTAGTCACTGAATGTGGTGGGTCTGGCTGGCAGTGGCACTGCACACAGTATGAATTACCAAAGCTGTCGCCGCAACACAAATGCAGTAATAATGGGTATTACACAATGTGCAGCTGATACAGTTAGTCACTGAATGTGGTGGGTCTGGCTGGCAGTGGCACTGCACACAGTATGAATTACAAAAGCTGTCGCCGCAACAGAAGTGCAGTAATAATGGGTATTACACAATGTGCAGCTGATACAGTTAGTCAGTGAATGTGGTGGGCCTGGCTGGCAGTGGCACTGCACACAGTATGAATTACAAAAGCTGTCGCCGCAACAGAAGTGCAGTAATAATGGGTATTACACAATGTGCAGCTGATACAGTTAGTCACTGAATGTGGTGGGCCTGGCTGGCAGTGACACTGCACACAGTATGAATTACAAAAGCTGTCGCTGCAACACAAATGCAGTAATAATGGGTATTACACAATGTGCAGCTGATACAGTTAGTCACAGAATGTGGTGGGCCTGGCTGGCAGTGGCACTGCATACAGTATGAATTACAAAAGCTTCCACCACAACACAAGTGCAGTAATAATGGATATTACACAATGTGCAGCTGATACAGCTAGTCACTGAATGTGGTGGGCCTGGCTAGCAGTTGCACTGCACACAGTATGAATTACAAAAGCTGTCGCCGCAACACAAGTGCAGTAATAATGGATATTACACAATGTGCAGCTGATACAGTTAGTCACTAAATGTGGTGGGCCTGGCTGGCAGTGGCACTGCACACAGTATGAATTACAAAAGCTGTCGCCGCAACACAAATGCAGTAATAATGGGTATTACACAATGTGCAGCTGATACAGTTAGTCACTGAATGTGGTGGGTCAGGCTGGCAGTGGCACTGCACACAGTATGAATTACAAAAGCTGTCGCCGCAACAGAAGTGCAGTAATAATGGGTATTACACAATGTGCAGCTGATACAGTTAGTCACTGAATGTGGTGGGCCTGGCTGGCAGTGGCACTGCACACAGTAGAAAATTACAAAAGCTGTCGCCGCAACACAAATGCAGTAATAATGGGTAATACACAATGTGCAGCTGATACAGTTAGTCACTAAATGTGGTGGGCCTGGCTGGCAGTGGCACTGCACACTGTATGAATTACAAAAGCTGTCGCTGCAACACAAGTGCAGTAATAATGGGTATTACACAGTGTCCAGCTGATACAGTTAGTCACAGAATGTCGTGGGTCTGGCTGGCAGTGGCACTGCACACAGTATGAATTACAAAAGCTGTCACCGCAACACAAATGCAGTAATAATGGGTAATACACAATGTGCAGCTGATACAGTTAGTCACTGAATGTGGTGGGTCTGGCTGGCAGTGGCACTGCACACAGTATGAATTACAAAAGCTGTCGCCGCAACACAAGTGCAGTAATAATGGGTATTACACAATGTGCAGCTGATACAGTTAGACACTGAATGTGGTGGGCCTGGCTGGCAGTGACACTGCACACAGTATAAATTACAAAAGCTGTCGCCGCAACACAAGTGCAGTGATAATGGGTATTACACAATGTGCAGCTGATACAGTTAGTCACAGAATGTGGTGGGCCTGGCTGGCAGTGGCACTGCATACAGTATGAATTACAAAAGCTTTTGCCGCAACACAAATGCAGTAATAATAGATATTACACAATGTGCAGCTGATACAGTTAGTCACTGAATGTGGTGGGCCTGGCTAGCAGTTGCACTGCACACAGTTTGAATTACAAAAGCTGTCGCCGCAACACAAGTGCAGTAATAATGGGTATTACACAATGTGCAGCTGATACAGTTAGTCACTGAATGTGGTGGGCCTGGCTGGCAGTGGCACTGCGCACAGTATAAATTGCAAAAGCTGTCGCCACAACACAAGTGCAGTAATAATGGGTATTACACAATGTGCAGCTGAAACAGTTAGTCATTGAATGTGGTGGGCCTGGCTGGCAGTGGCACTGCACACAGTATGAATTACAAAAGCTGTCGCCGCAACACAAGTGCATTAATAATGGATATTACACAATTTGCAGCTGATACAGTTAGTCACTGAATGTGGTGGGCTTGGCTGGCAGTGGCACTGCACACAGTATGAATTACAAAAGCTGTTGCCGCAACACAAGTGCAGAAATAATGAGTATTACACAATGTGCAGCTGACTGACACAGGTAGTCAGTGTCACTAGTTACTGACTCACTGTCTGATTGTGCTGGGCCTGGGCTGGCACAAACACGGTATGAAATATCAAGGCTGTCTATAATGCAACACAAGTGTCAGTGACACACAGAAAAAAAAAATCACAAGAACAGGATTAGCTCTCAAAAGAGCTGTTGTGGGGTGCTATTATAGCAATAAGAATCAGCCAGGAGCAAGATAACAAGCCAAGAGCCTAACTAATCTTTCCCTAGGAGAAACAGTCTGCAGCACCTCGCCCTACCCTCACTATAGCAGGCACACGAGTGAGTGTAATGGCCGGCGCTCCCTGTCTTATATACAGAGGGGAGTGGCTCCAGGACTGAGTGTTGCCTGATTGGCTACAATGTGTCTGCTGACTGTGATGTAAAGGGTCAAAGTTGAACCTAATGGAGCATTATGGGGGCGAACGGAACTTCCGGGAAAGTTCGCCTTCGCTTACGAAGGCGAACCACCCAAAGTTCGCCTGGAACCGTTCGCGTGCGAACTGTTCGGCCCATCTCTAGTTATAATTATTTGGTAATTCCCAAGAGAGTTTATCCAGGCATTTATGTGACTGCCATCCCGCAGTTAGGAAGGATTTTTTTTTCCTTTTAAGGCTAATTGGCCAAGGCCTTATAAGGTTTTTTGCCTTCCCCTGGATCAACTGGGAAATGTGCAGGTTCAGGATGGAGGGTAATTTTTTTTTCCTGGCTGGACTTGATGGACGGATGTCTTTTTTCAACTAAACTAACTATGTAACTGTAAGGCTTGGTGGTGTATTCTCCACAGTCAGCATGCAACGCATGAGCTGGCGTGGAGGAGGTACACACACTAGCACAAGGAAACAGGCTATCCCTAGTATAGTGGAGGGGAGGACTGACTCCAATAGGAGATTGTGGCGCACAGAGCCGGTGCAGATCTGACAGCCACAAACAATGCTTTCGTTATAACGTCTCAGCGCAAAGTAGCGCTGAGCGCATAAACCAGAACTGAGGAGATCAGGACAGGTAGACAGAATGAACGCTTGCTAGCTAGCGGCACTTAGCGACAGCAAGCGTCCAAAACCAGACAGACTGGAATGAGGCAGCCAATGCGATTGCAGCGATGGCGTGCCTCACAAAGACAGGACAGGATAGTCAGGAAATAGCAGGATCAAGATAGATGAACGTAACACAGACAAATATACAATAAGTATGTTTTCCTAGCGTATTACAATTACAGCTATCAATGAAACTATTTGTAACGTCTGACTAACATATGTATATATCGGCAATGAACCGATATATGACATAAGCAGGAACGCTGACTAGGACTGGAGTAATACAGGGAACAGGACTCAGAAGGATTCGCTATCTCTTCGCAGAGATGAACGCAATCCACAAACGGTAACAGAACAGGATTCAGAAGGATTCGTTATCTCTTCGCAGAGATGAACGCAATCCACAAACAGTAACAGAACAGGATTCAGAAGGATTCGTTATCTCTTCGCAGAGATGAACGCAATCCACAAACGGTAACAGGACAGGATTCAGAAGGATTCGTTATCTCTTCGCAGATATGAACGCAATCCACGAACAGGACCAGGAACAGGATAACTAGCTCAGCACGGGTGATCAACGTGCTAGAACTGACTAACTGAACACAGGATATAAACAGTTCGTGTACGTATATATCAGCGTCACTGATGTATCAACGTAACACGAATACAAGAAAAATAATAAACGTGCTGGTATGCATATATATGGGCAATGAACCAATATATGATGCAAAACCAGCAAAGTATCTTTAGAACAAGAAACACGATCAGGGGCTGAAGCGACAACAAGACGGGCTTAAACTGAAGCTATGAAAACCCAAGGAAACCCTGCAGGAAGCAGATCTTTATACTGAGGTCATCCAATGGGAGCAGACATGCAGATTCCCACACAGGTGAATGATAATCAGTCACAAGCTGACAGCAGGGAAAGGCAGACAAAGCTATGCAGCTTGCATGTAAAGAGATGAGAGCTACCTGAGCTGCAGCACTACTACTTCCAGCAATGCCTGCTGCAGCAGCGATCATTACAGTAACTATGTGTTTTTATCCAGGAACTTTTTTTTTGCCTAAAGCTATCCAACATTTCCTGTATATTCATCATATTATTATATTATATACTAGATATGCTTATTTTCTAAAATAATTAACATTAGAAAAGAGCCCCTAGCATTTTTGTTTATTTTGTAATCAAAACAGTTTTGGCAGCTATGGCACTGTTGCTTCTTGGATTGATCCCCAGTTTTAAATCAATAACCTAAATAAAAATAGACTGTAGTAGTAATAGGTTACATTTGTTTGCCAGAAGCTGTGATTGGTTTTTGTCTGTATTTTTCCTCTGAATGTATTCTTTGTATTGAAAGAAAGAAGAGAAAGAATGTCAGCTTTCAGCAGTTTGCTAATACAGTACACAGGGCCACTGTTTTCTGCTGCATGTTTATAAGCAGAGGCAGACCTGAATGTCACACAAATGTGCAGTCTTGAATAATAACCCGCTGTCTTCTGAGAAGTTAGAGATTCACTTGTATAAGGTGCCCTGTGCTTACTCCTTCTTGGAATGCTTGGCATTACTGATATCTCACCCCTGCCTCCCAAGTCATAACCTGACTCTACATGTCCTCTCAGACACATAGTGGTAGTGGTTAGCTCTCTCGCCTTGCAGCGCTTGGTCCACGGTTCGAATCCCAGCCAGGTCAACATCTGAAAGGAGTTTTTATGTTCTCCCCTTGTCTGTGTGGGTTTCCTCTGGGCAGGGACAGTTAGTGTCAAGACAATATACTCTGTACAGCGGTGCATAATATGTCAGCACAATATAAATACTTACCGTAAATAAATAAATACATAAATAACACACCCATTGACTCCAGTAGCTTTTCATTTATAGCTGTGTGTTAAACCATTCTACATTTAAAGGCATGGGAGCGATCCATGCGGATGGGGATGGAGGAAGCCCCAGGCATGTATAAAACTTTTATTATTAGTCAGCTCTGGTTTCCTTTAAAGCCACACATCACCAATAAGGTTAAAACTTTTTAATGCATTTTGAAAAAAAAAGAGTCCAAAAAGATCTTCTGATGGGTCCAAAAAAGTCAGTTCATTAGTGTGGTTTGGTGAAGTTAGGGTATAATATTGTTTGTTTGAAGGGTGAAAGAGGACAGTGAAATCAGCAGCACAAGCCCTGATGATCAATAAAGATGTTTTTTTTGCCAAGCTCTTGCTGCTTAGACAAATAGACAGTGTGTATCAAGAGCTGACTGTTTAAAGAGAACCCGAGGTGTGTTATCTGCATACAGAGGCTGGATCTGCCTATACAGCCCAGCCTCTGTTGCTATCCCAAACCCCACTAAGGTCCCCCTGTACTCTGCAATCCCTCATAAATCACAGCCGTGCTGTGAGGCTGTGTTTACATCTGTAGTGTCAGTTTTAGCTGCTCCCCCGCCTCCTGCATAGCTCTGGTCCCTGCCCCCGTCCCTTCCCTCCAATCGTAGCAAAAACACCAGTTGGAGGCAAGCACTTCCAAAAATATGAAGCTCTTTTATAGATTAATCAATAAAAACGTGGCTATACGGCGACAGCCCGCTGTTTCAGGACTCAGCCCTTTTTCAAGCGAAGTGCCCACAAACTAACAACACAAACATCACCCTTATATAGTGATCTAACACCCCACTATCCAATGAATTCAAAGATTCAGCAGCCATCAGCATCATCTTACCCGGTATCCCAGATGGACCTGAGAGAGAACTCCTGGCTTAACATGCGCGATTCACAGGACTATAAAGATGGGTATATCTATTCGTGGCAAAAGATGGTCCCTGCTAACACTCTCAGAAGGTACAATAAACCCAATAGACCTAAGGGAAGAGTACCTCGCCCTCGAGGTGGCAATCCAGGATCATCCTCTGATTTTTTGTCCTCTCAGGAGAATTCACCCACAGGAAGAGGAGCAATCGGAGGGGTGGAAGCAGGGCAAGGTGCAAACGCACGAAGAGAACCCATCAGGAGCCAAATGGAACTACGCAAGAGGCCTTAATTGATCAACCTCAGTTGGTTGTCAACATCTCTAGTCATGCTCTGACACCAACAGAAGAAAGGATCTTGAACTTTGGTCTGAACTTCAATCCTACCAACTTGCCCAACTTTTTTGAGTTAGATCAGGAACTCTTTAGATTTTTCAGGACAATTAAACTCAAATATTTCTTTGGGATGTCTCCGCAGTATAGTGGTTTAGAGGAAGGACGAGATGATTTTAAGTTTACATTGAAAGAAACAGGTTTAAGAAACAAAAGTCAGTTTACACCTTCAGGAAATATGGTAATAGATAATTTTTGTAGTAAGGTAATGGAAGATCTAAAATTGTTGGAACAGACACAACAGAGGACAAGGACACAAATGAACCTTACAAGAGATGAGCGACGGGCATTGGATAATCTCAAGATGTGAACTGAACTGACCATACGTCCAGCCGATAAAGGCGGTGCCGTGGTGGTACTAGATAGCATCTACTATGAGGAGGAGATTAGGGGACAACTAGCACAGTCTGTGATTTATTGCAGGATTCAGGATGATCCAATTATTTCTGTACAGAGAAAAATTAAAAGCATAGTTGAAAAAGCAAAATCTAAAGAAATTATTGATGAGGGCCTAGCGAAATTTTTGATTGCTGATAACCCCATAACTCCAAGGTTTTACACTTTACCAAAGATACACAAAGACCCGTGCCGTCCACCGGGGAGGCCCATTGTGGCCGGCACGGGTTCAGTGTTTGTGCCTATTGCCCAATTCTTATATAAAATATTGCAGCCTATTGTTCTGACCTTAGATTCATACGTTAGGGACACAGACATGTTTCTTTGAAAGATCAGGGAATTAGAGATAGTGGGGGATGATCTCCTACTTGTGACATTGGATGTTGAAAACCTCTACACCTCCATCCCACATGATGGGGGTGTGGAGGCCATAGATTGGTTCTTGATGACTAGGTCAGACTTGTCTAGTGACCAACGTACATTTATGTTAGATCTATTGAACATTGTTTTATGCTGTAACTATTTGTCATTTCAGGGTGAATTCTACTTGCAGCTGCGGGGTACGGCGATGGGGTCGAACGTGGCCCCGTCCTACGCTAACCTCTATATGGGTTTGTATGAGAAGGCCTTTATATATTCTAATCGTCTATTTCAGCAACATGCCAGATGTTGGCTGCGTTATATAGACGACATTTTTTGCGTGTGGGCGGGGCCGCATTCGACCCTTGACTCGTTTTTACTTTGCTTATTCCAGAGCTGCAATGAGATCAGACTGACTAGCCACATCAGCCCAGACCGAGTCTCCTTTTTGGATACAATAATAGAGAGAAAGGGTGATGTGCTTACCTCTGATTTGTTTGTGAAAGACACTGACTGTAATTCCTTGCTACATTATGCTAGCTTTCATCCCCCTCATGTGAAAGATGCTATCCCAAAGGGACAATTTAAAAGGTTATCTAGAATAGTCTCTGATCCTGGAATATTGGAGAAACGACAGCAGGACATGGACCTGAAATTTCGACAGAGAGGATATCCACGACCGGTAGTGCGAGAGAAATCTCATCCCCCTAGGAGGACTCATAAACAGTTTCGGCTTCCTTTTGTGTCCACCTACAATACCTGTAGTCAGGAGGTTGGGAGGATTATTAGACGCCATTGGCGTTTATTAAGTGAGGCCTTTCCACGCATTCCAGAATTTAGATACCCTCCACTTCTATCATTCAAAAAGGCCCCAACAGTGAGACATAAGGTGTTTCATCATGCCCCAGAACATCTGGAGATGGGAAAGAGAGTGGGAACATATCCTTGCCTCGGGTGTCATCTCTGCGGACACATTACCAAAGGTTCAGAATTTAGACACCCTTCTAAGGGTACTAAATATAAGATTAGGGATTTTTATACGTGTGAATCCAGTTATGTAGTATATTTATTGAAATGCCCTTGTGGGTTAGGTTATGTAGGGATGACTACCCAAAAAATACGAGACAGGATATGTTCCCACAAAAGTGCTATAAGAAATGGAGACAGAAAACAGGCAGTCTCAGCACATTTTGTTGAGATGCACCATAGTGTATCCCAACTTAGAGTACAAATTATTGATGGGGTCCCACAGAGTTGGAGGGGTATACATAGTAGGGTTAAGGAGTTATTAAAAAGAGAGGCCAGGTGGATTAGAAGATTGGGGGTGTTGGGGGAAGGGGGTTTAAACAAAGAATATGAACTTGGTTTCTGCATCTAATTGGGTCTTTGTTTGGGACAAGATGTTTTGCATGCTCTTTTAATGTATATATTATGCTCTTTTAATGCAGAACTTCATCTTGCCGGGTTGGGGGGACCGTGAGAGAATCCATGGCTTGACCTTAATTACTGCGCTGCCGTTGAGAGGTAATGTATGAAGTGCATTGTTTATGTTTACATTTGATGCCGGTTGCTATGGACGCGCTTCCTGTGTGCGGAGGGACGGCCTTGATTGGCCGCATTGATGGGCGAGCGCATACTGTGGCTGGGGTGTGTGTGTGGTGAGTCCCGCCCATTTGGGGCGTGAACTCTGTGACGCCAGCCGACACTATGCGCTGATTGCCCGGCCCCACCGTGTTAACACGATGGGGATGGTTTGTTAAGCACACGGGGGCCGGACTAGCTCTGACGTCAGTAGTGATGGCCTCACGTCACAGTCGCAGTGATGCAGCCTTGTGGGCTGGTTTATACAGCGTAAATGTTGCATAGTTTCGTGCGGCTGGAGATGGCTATTTGCATCTTAAGCCAGGAGTTCTCTCTCAGGTCCGTCTGGGATACCGGGTAAGATAATTGGCTGCTGAATCTTTGAATTCATTGGATAATGGGGTGTTAGATCACTATATAAGGGTGATGTTTGTGTTGTTAGTTTGTGGGCACTTCGGCTTGAAAAAGGCCTGAGTCCTGAAACAGCGGGCTGTCGCCGTATAGCCACATGTTTTTATTGATGCGGGGAACCTTTGAGGCTTGAGCACGCCATTCCCCTGTTCAGTGAGTGCCACTCTTTTTACCTATTGTCCAAGATGTTTAAGGACAGGGAAGACTCGGACACACCTCGTCAAATAGACAACACATTTATTCATGCATCAAGGGCCGTTGATACAGGCATCATCAGAGTAATGCTGCAGATCGTTAGCACACAGCAGATTTTATAGGGTTACAAGTATGCAAAAATATACACTCCCTGGGGCTGGCCAGGATATTTGTCATTCTTACAAAAACCAGTCACAGATCAATATTCAATGCAGACATGAAACAGTTAAGTCCATATTCCTGGAATTCTCCTCCCATATGTAAATGAAAATCTCCACCCCCCAGGTAATTTATTGAGGAACTATGTGTGACCACTGAAACAAGGAAAGGGGATGCATCTGTTTTAAAATAAGCATCATTAACTGTATACCACGTCTGGCATGGTCTCCCTTCCTGTAATCCATCTTGAAACCAGACTGTTTATCTGGCTGACAATAAACAAGAGGAAGTTCCTTTAAATTCCAGTCTGCATATCGATACTCAGAGTAAATACAATGTTCAGTGTTTAATCAGCATAGAGACTTCATTTAACATGGCTGAATCTTAACAAAATGTCCACCATAGATACAAGAGAAACTTCACATCTTTATCACTCCCTCCTCTAGTTCATCCCTGTGAACTATTTATATCAAAAGTTTTTCATTGTTTCTTTGGTGGGGGGCCCCAGCTGATGTCACCGGATGGCATTGTAGCATCTTCTCCCTCCTCAGAGCCGCACCCTTAGCCAAAACTCTGAGTCAGGTGGTGCGCCCTGGGAGAGCATTATTGTGTCTCTCCTCAGGGTGAGTCAGAAAAGGTTCCTTGAGGTCCTCCATTGAAGCAAAGTGTCATACCAGGATGAAGAGTGCTCCTTTTTGATGTAGAGCGATGTCTTACTAAGGATTCAGCTGATGTCACCTGTCCAACTGGGGTTTCTTTTCCTCACATCCTTGGGACCTCTTGCCACTGGTTGTAGAATAACAGGTTATATGGTGACACATGAGGTAGAGTTGAAATCATGAGATAGGTGCCACACTTATGGACAACAAGTCTCTCTGGTGTCTTCGTGGTGATAAGCCAGGACCCCTTTAAGTCTTCTGAGGTAGATATTAAGGTAGAACTAGAGGGTGATTGATGTGGTTGTTGCCTAGGTGCACAAGGAAAACGCAAGAACATGTCTGCAGGGAAGAGGAAATTTTTTTTTTTAAAGTCCCAGTACCAAGCCCCAGGTGTCTGTGGCCCCTTCCTCTTTTTTTCTTTTAAATAGAGCCATATCATATTTGTTCAATAATAACACATAGGGGATTACAATGCCTAATAAATCTACCCTCTCACTTCTAACAGACTCCTCCCGCCCCTAGCCCAGCAGTCTGACCGCTGGCTTCCGGTTCAAGAAGAGTCTGTATGATTATCAGTTTCATTCATACCTATGTTAACTTGTCACTCGTGTCCATCCATACTATTTAACTACAAGGGATTGGGGTAAAATTACAATGATTACACAACATTTATCCATATTCGTCATCCGGGGATACCACCACTAAAACATCCCTGAGTTTCTTTTTTATTTCTTATTTATCCTTGGGCTCAACCTCTTCATTTTACAAAACATGAATAACTGAAAAAGGTAAAACAATACGGTAAGGGCTATTAGTACCAGTACTGGGTTGAGCATGAGATTCAGAAAGGCACTTGCTTTTGGACTATACCCGAATAGGCTTTCCCACCAGGACACACTAGCATCTTGCTCAAGGGCATGTGAGACCTGTAACAGTTTCTCATGATTATGCTCCAGGAGCACAGTTGCTTGCCTTTCTGAAGCTCCGAGTGTTTGTATGATCTCATCCTCTTTCCCAAAATCCAATAACCACCCTTTCAATTCTGCTCCACACCCTAAAGGAATCTTTTGTAAATGGACAGGTGTATCAGGTTTAATGTCGAGTCTCTTGTCAGGTGTTATGGGTGTTCGCCCTTCTGGCTGTGCCAGATCTATCCCTAGGACTGGGCCAGTGGTGCAGTACACCCCTCGGGTCAGTGTTCTACCTTGAGTACAATTCAAGGTGTACACTGCATAAGAAGTGACATTCTCCATCTGATACCAGCACCAATAACCCTGTCCCAGACATTTCATCCTGCTCGGCACCTTTTTTTGTTGCGTCCATCAAACATTATCCTTCCTTGTCCCAGCATTGCGGTCTCAAAATTCTATTTTGTTGTCCTTGACATAAGAGCACATTTTCCTTTTTCCAGTGCCCATATGTATCTACTAATCTGGGCTCCTCTTCTTCATACAGCACTAAATTTCATGGTTAACCTGGGAGTGCAAAACCACACCTTCAGATAGAATAGAACCCAGGTTTACCACTGCATAAGCTTGGTGTTCTTTGCCAGCAACAGGCACTAAGGAGGAAATAGTGCCTGTGAGGCTCTGACACCCATGGAACTGAGTAAGCCACCATTTTTCATGTGTCTTGCAAAATCAAGGACAAATCTTTCAGCCTGTTTACATAAATTTATAGAAAAAAGGCTTGCGTGCAGCGAGGTTATCATTAGTTTTAAATCTTGTGACAGTTCAAATTGAACCTGCGTACATGATAATGCCAACTGGACGTCTTCTGGATGTTTAAACAGACCTGCAATTAAACCCTTGAACTTCTTCTTCATTACTTCTGACAGTGATGCTGTAGCATCAATGTGGTCATGTTGTAAATTCTCCAATACATGATTTATATCTAAATGGGTTTTCACTCCCACCCCTACATGCTGAGCCACCCCTCCAAGTTTATTTCGTAGCACCTCCAAATTCATAGTGTTCAAAAGCTCCCAAACCGAGACCCCCAGCCCCTAGTACTGTACCCATCAAATCCCTTTTTACTTTATTGTGGCTGTGTCCTGATTACAACCACCCTTTCAGCATGTATATTTGATTTTTGACATACACACCACACCTCCTGTCTCATGCATTCACCCCAAAGTCAGTTAGGGTTACTCTCCATCGATCTGAGTATCCACCAACATCGCCCAAGGTGCAGCCAATCCAGGAACAATTAGATCCGCCACTTTGACAGCTGGGACCTTACATGTGTCTGAACTCACCTTTGCATGGACCACAACATCCTTTTCCCATTCTACTTGAACTACAGTTACACATACTTTATCTTTTCCTTCCCATGTGCACCATCCCTTTTTTATTTATCGACAGGTTGTTCACACCAGGAACTGGACTCTCCCCATATTACAACCACCCTTTATCCGACTCTTCATAGAGAGGCCAGACAAATGGTCCATATAGATCTAAGTCTAGATCTAATTCATAGCCATGAGGATCTTTCCAGTCCGTGGTATGATACACTCCCCTCAATCCCTCAGACATGGGAATCCCATACATCCATTCATTTACCTTTGGTGCATCTATCCCATTGCACAGCACATCCCACCTCCAAGGGTTTGGTCCATTGAAGGAGAGAGACTGATTTGATGACCAGTACGCTGTGTCAATAATATAATGACCTTCAATGTCTGGTGTACAGGCCTCTCTCATAATTCTCACCATATACTGACGTACTGTTATACCTTCTTTAGGTGTGGTGCGTTCAAATGACTTACTTTTAGCATCTGTTTGTACATGCAATACCAGGGTGCTAAAATAGGCACCAAGTCTGACTTTTTCAGTGTCTTTATACTAGGTGACTTGTTTGACTACAGTTCAGTCCAAACATAATTCTTTCTTGAGTCAAGTATGTCAGAGGGTTTACAGTTCCAATGTACTCAGGAATTTGCGTGAGTCGGAACTCCATAATCCCATCTGCTAGGTTATAACACTTATTTAACAAAGTACCTTGCACCGGTTCAGGTTGGTCATAGAATATTTTCCTATACTGTCCTGTCTCTCCAACATTATATACCATGTACATAATGTTCCAGTCGTCATACCCTCCTCTTGTCGGGTCTTCAGGATATAATTTTCCTTTGTCACATACTGCCAACTGATCAACTGAGGTTCCATTGTTTAAATTGGATGATAAGTCCCTCAGATCTTTACTGTCAAGTGTTTCGTCATCTATGTCATTAGGGTCTGTAATGAAAATTCCTGGCATGGTACATATGTCTACTTCAGGGTCCTCATTTCCCTCACAGTCAAGTATATTTTTGTCGTGGACATATGTCAAAAAGAAAATAATCTCAGGTCTTCCCTGCAACTTCTGTTTTAGATACTCCTGACAAAGGAAGAATTGTTCTGCGGTACAGACTGCCACAGAGCTCATCTAGGGTATGCCATTCAGTGTCTATTACGATAGGTGGATGTATTGGTCTAGCATATTCAAAATAATGCTAAATAGTGGGACTCATTCCCTTTATACCATGTACATGCAAATACCCATGGACAAAGAGGGGGTATTTTGGCACTAATTTCCCATGTTTATACTCTATCCTGTAAAGGTGGGATGGATCCCATCCTTTTGGTTTTATTCCCCATATTTCATAAGATTTGGGTGGAACCCAAGGTTCCTGATGGTGATTTGGGACATGCTGACTATCAGTCCCTGTGATTTTACTTGACAAAGGACATAACATACAGACTAACATAAATGCCCCTGTTAGCTGCCTTAATTGTTTTCCCGTATTCCTTTGCAATGAGATGCATGGATCCAGAGAACCTTTCCCTTCCAATTGTCACCAAATTTAGAACCTGAAATAGAGGAGACAACTTGTTAATGCAATTTTTGTACGTGGGTTATGTAATGATTATACACACACATCTCTAATGTTTAATGCATAGTTTGTCCTTACTGTTCTCTATTCCTAACATAACTGAAGCTGTATAAGTATCTTTGAAAGGCTGCAGCTCCAGACCTTCAACTCAGGTCTAGGAAGTTTATACATAGAAACTGACAAGCACCTGGTAAGGGCCCTCCCATCATGGGAGGACCACTGCCTTTGAAAACTGATCACATTAGTCAGACGAAGAGTCAGATAACTCAGCCTCAGTGTCCCTATCTGTCTGTGTTGTTTTATAGTTAGACTGAGGTGTGTAGCTACACTGTTTGATGAAATGCCCTGGGCTTCCACATCTGTAACATACCCTCAAACCTCGCCTACGAGGTCTAGGTGGATAGACAATTTTGAGTTGGTTTGCCAAAGCGTTTGTCCAAAAATGCCCCTTTTTCACTGGAGTCCTGTGAAACTTCCCTCGGTATAAATGTCTTGCTGACTATTTCCTTCAGGTCCCTCTCCCCACACACCCTTTTGCAAATTTGGCAGGGTCAGCTCGTGGGTGGGGTATGACACTCAAAAGTCCCCTTATTTCTGAGGGGGTCCAGGGTATACGGTGTCTGGTAGTACCTGTCAGCCTGCCATGGTTATCTGACAATACTGGGTTTAGCAGGGGCTCCTGACAGGTTAGTCTCCCTCTGTGACTCACTGGGATTATGTTGCTCCTGCGTTTGCCTTAAGGGGATTGGCTCTTGCCTGAAAGGGTTAGTATCACTTACCCAGGATGGTTGACTGCTGCCTGACTGTGGTGTAAAAGGGACAGTATTAGGACTAAGCTGCAAAGTGCCTTGGGGTGTGCCATTTAAACTATCCAGGTCGGTTAAGTCTGTATTGTCACTGAAGGGACTAGGTGACAGTCTAGTGTCAGAGAGAGAAGGTGTCACTTCCCCTTCTTGGCTTTGACTTAGATGTTGCTGCCAATCTGGTTCTGGCACCCTTGCCGTGGTAGTGGGCTGAGAGGGCATAGGAGTAAGCTGTGGGAAAAATCGATTTCTAATTTGAGATAGTAATGGATGATCCATGAAGGGGGAGGGCTGCATGTAGTGTGTTAAGTAGTTGCTTATATTACTAAGATGAGTAGGGATTAATTCATAAGGGGAGCAGTGAGGGATGCCCGTCATCATTGGTTGGAGGGGGTACATCCCATCATTTGGATTCAGAGCATAGTTGAGGGGAGTGTATTCTGACACTCTCCCTGTCCCATATGCAGGTGGTGATTCTTCCCTTAACTGTGCTAGGGCAGTTGGTGTACTTACTTCAGTGGTTAGCTGAGGATCTATAGTGGGATGACGCAGTTTCCCTAGCTCCCCTCTTCCCCCGTGAGCTCCTAGGCTTGCTGACTCTGGCACATCCTGTCTCTGCCTCTGATCTATGTGAAACTGTACTTCCTCTGTTTCAGTGAGGTCAATGAGAGGCTGTGTTGCAGCACTGCCTCTTGTAAGAGGTTCTGCAGCAGCTCTATGGCTCACGTCCTGTGACGCAGTTCTGTTAAATGACTCATGCAGCTCCCTGGAAGGGGAGCAGACCAAGCTTGGTATGCTCCCATCTCCATTACCTCCTTCTCCTCCATTTGCTCATCCTCTGACCCATACAATTGTTCAGTGCTTGCAGTTGTAGGTCTCATCTTACCTGTGACAGTTGCAGATTGTGTCACTGTCAATATGTTCACATCCTCTGATCTCCGGATGGACTCTTTCATCCATCTACTCCATGCCTCTCTCTCATTAGGACGACTCATTCTCATTCTGTGTGTTTCCCACAGATTTTCCCAAATTTTTGGCTTAAAGCCTTAAAGGTACCCTTTTTAGCAAACTTGTGGTTCGTCCACCATTCCCATTCCTCTAAATATCGTGACACCCATAGTCCATATTTGTCAGACATTTCCTCTCGAGGGGTCAAATACTGTGGTGCCACGATTTGACTCTCGTTTCCGGGAAATTAAGTTCCTCATAATAAAGACTATGTGTTCACCCTGAATTCCACGCAATTCTCACACCAAAAGTGGCTAATCCTCTGGTTTCGAATGGGAGCAACTCAAGCAACACTCTCTGTGTTGCTTCTGTGCAATACACTTATTGACACAAGGGTCAGCCAATCCCGCCAATCTTCTAGTGACTTTCACAATAGCTTGCGATGCCTCACTTAGACCCCTTCAGCCACAGTGAAAGTTTATAAAGCTCTCACTGTGCTGCCTGGTTAGCCTGCAAGACACCAGTACCAGTGAGGTTTCACAAAGGCTCACTTGTCTGCTTGAGTGGCCTGGGGAGCAGCAAAACCCTAAGTTCAGCTGCACTGCTCACCTGGTCGCCCAATTATGTCTAGCAGGCAGTGGTCTGGTGTGCATCACAATCCCTGTGAAGTCCCGACTACAGTCACAAAAGTCTGCAATGCCCCACTTAGATCCTCCAGCCCCAGGAGAGCTTACAAAGCTTCCACCTTGCTGCCTGACTGGCCCGCAAGACACCAGTACCAGTGAGGACTCACAGAGCACCCACCTGTCTGTTTGAGTGGCCCGGGGAGCAGCAAAACCCCAAGTTCGGCTGCACTGCTCACCTGGTCGCTCAATTGTGTCTAGCAGGCAGTGGTCTGGTGTGCATCACAATCCCTGTGACATCCAGTAATCTATTGATCGGCAATGAATTGGATCTGGCTGAGCGGAGACTTCTCTCTCATGGTCGGGAAGCTCCTCCCCCGGTGGACAAACCTCAAAGCCAAACATCAAAGCCTCCTCTAAGGCAGCTTGAGTCTCATATACATCAGCCAAATCAGGACAACACAAATTCTTCCACCAGATATAACACCACTAGACTATCAGAATGATTATACTGCTAACTGTAGCAATGAGCCAATAAATCAGTGTCTCACAATCCCTCTCAGGGCAAATAACAGCACACTGTGAGAAACTATCATTTATTTGATCAGGATAAGACCTTTTGAGCATGTGGTCACTCCCTCACTCATCCAGGGGTGTGCCCAGGCTATACTGTCTCAGATATGTAAGCCATCAGAGTCATCTGAACACTTAGAACCCTCAGGTAGTGGATCCAACCACTCCACTAACCGAGGGGTTGGATAATTAATTCCAGATCCTCAGAATTATCTGATTCTTCTGAGTTGTCTAGTCCCTGTCCCACCCTCTCTAATAGTTGAGGGATTGGGAGGTCCCAGGGGGCGACTAATTTTGACAGAAAAAAAATATAATGCTGAGCGACTATTTCAGGCTTTGGCTGGTATTCAAGACCCAATTCTGCACACTCCCAGGGTGTTGACTATAAGGGGAATTGAGTACTGCCTGGGAGGCGTGGCACATAGGGCCTTATTACAATTGGCCTGTATCTGTCTAGAGAGATATTGGGGATGCTGCAGGTCACTCTCCTCCTGATCAAATATTCAACTATACTGGGTACTTTTTCCAATGATGTGAGACACTCTGGGCACCCTCTAAAGTGTTTGTAGAGGTTAGTACAAAAACAGCACACATCAGGCAAGTTTAGTTTTCTCCTTTCCACACACCAATTAACCACTTGCCGACCACCCCCAGCCGATGGGCGGCGGCAAAGACTGGGCCCAAACGACCGCAATACGCCCATCGGCGGGGGCGGCTGCGGGAGTGGCTATGCGGCGATCGCGTCATTCGTGACGCGATCAGCCGCCAGGGACTCGCTCCGCCCACCGCTCGTAGTAACCCGCCGGCCGTTCGGAAGCGCCGGCGGGTTACTAGCACCCGGATCGCCGCTGAACATATGTATAATAGGCTTTGTAATGTATACAAAGCCTATTATACTGGCTGCCTCCTGCCCTGGTGGTCCCAGTGTCCGAGGGACCACCAGGGCAGGCTGCAGCCACCGTAGTCTGCACCCAAGCACACTGATTTCCCCCCCCCTGCCCCCTGATCGCCCACAGCACCCCTCAGACCCCCCCCTGCCCACCCCCCAGACCACTGTTTGCACCCAGTCACCCCCCTAATCACCGATAAATCACTCCCTGTCACTATCTGTCAACGCTATTTTTTTTATCCCCCCCCTGCCCACTGCCCCCTCCTGATCACCCCCCCACCCCTCAGATTCTCCCCAGACCCCCCCCCAGACCCCCCTCCCCCCGTGTACTGTATGCATCTATCCTCCCTGATCACCTGTCAATCACCCGTCAATCACCCGTCAATCACCCGTCAATCACCCCCTGTCACTGCCACCCATCAATCACCCCCTGTCACTGCCACCCATCAATCAGCCCCTAACCTGCCCCTTGCGGGCAATCTGATCACCCACCCACACCAATAGATCGCCCGCAGATCCGACATCAGATCACCTCCCAAGTGCAGTGTTTACATCTCTTCTCTCCTCTAAACACCCACTAATTACCCATCAATCACCCATCAATCACCCCCTATCACCACCTGTCACTGTTACCCATCAGATTAGACCCTAATCTACCCCTTGCGGGCACCCAATCACCCGCCCACACGCTCAGATTGCCCTCAGACCCCCCCTTATCAATTCGCCTGTGCAATATTTACATCTGTTATTCCCTGTAATAACCCACTGATCACCTGTCAATCACCTATCAATCACCCCCTGTCACTGCCACCCATCAATCACCCCCTGTCACTGCCACCCATCAATCAGCCCCTAACCTGCCCCTTGCGGGCAATCTGATCACCCACCCACACCAATAGATCGCCCGCAGATCCGACATCAGATCACCTCCCAAGTGCAGTGTTTACATCTCTTCTCTCCTCTAAACACCCACTAATTACCCATCAATCACCCCCTATCACCACCTGTCACTGTTACCCATCAGATTAGACCCTAATCTGCCCCTTGCGGGCACCCAATCACCCGCCCACACGCTCAGATTGCCCTCAGACCCCCCCTTATCAATTCGCCAGTGCAATATTTACATCTGTTATTCCCTGTAATAACCCACTGATCACCTGTCAATCACCTATCAATCACCCCCTGTCACTGCCACCCATCAATCACCCCCTGTCACTGCCACCCATCAATCAGCCCCTAACCTGCCCCTTGCGGGCAATCTGATCACCCACCCACACCAATAGATCGCCCGCAGATCCGACATCAGATCACCTCCCAAGTGCAGTGTTTACATCTCTTCTCTCCTCTAAACACCCACTAATTACCCATCAATCACCCCCTATCACCACCTGTCACTGTTACCCATCAGATTAGACCCTAATCTGCCCCTTGCGGGCACCCAATCACCCGCCCACACACTCAGATTGCCCTCAGGCCCCCCCTTATCAATTCGCCAGTGAAATATTTACATCTGTTATTCCCTGTAATAACCCACTGATTACCTGTCAATCACCTATCAATCACCCCCTGTCACTGCCACCCATCAATCACCCCCTGTCACTGCCACCCATCAATCAGCCCCTAACCTGCCCCTTGCGGGCAATCTGATCACCCACCCACACCAATAGATCACCCGCAGATCCGACATCAGATCACCTCCCAAGTGCAGTGTTTACATCTCTTCTCTCCTCTAAACACCCACTAATTACCCATCAATCACCCATCAATCACCCCCTATCACCACCTGTCACTGTTACCCATCAGATTAGACCCTAATCTGCCCCTTGCGGGCACCCAATCACCTGCCCACACCTCAGAACGTCCTCAGACCCCAGCCCTGATCACCTCGCTAGTGCATTGCTTGCATCTATTTCCCTCCTCTAATCACCCCTTGAGACACCCATCAATCACCTCCTGTCACCCCCTAGCACACCTACCCATCAGATCAGGCCCTAATTTGCCCCGTGTGGGCTCCTGATCACTCGGCCAAACCCTCAGATCCCCCTCAGACCCCCTTCCGATCACCTCCCCAGTGCATTGATTGCATCTATTTTTCCCTCTAACCGCCCCCTGAGACACCCATCAATCACCTCCTGTCACCCCCGTAGCACTCCTATCCATCAGATCAGGCCCAAAACATCCTGTCATCTAAGAGGCCACCCTGCTTATGACTGGTTCCACAAAATTTGCCCCCTCATAAACCACCTGTCATCAAAATTTGCAGATGCTTATACCCCTGAACAGTCATTTTGAGAAATTTGGTTTCCAGACTACTCACAGTTTTGGGCCCGTAAAATGCCAGGGCAGTATAGGAACCCCACAAGTGACCCCATTTTAGAAAGAAGACACCCCAAGGTATTCTGTTAGGTGTATGATGAGTTCATAGAAGATTTTATTTTTTGTCTAAAGTTAGCGGAAATTGGATTTTTATTGTTTTTTTCACAAAGTGTCATTTTTCACTAACTTGTGACAAAAAATAAAATCTTCTATGAACTCACCATACCCCTAACGGAATACCTTGGGGTGTCTTCTTTCTAAAATGGGGTCACTTGTGGGGTTCCTATACTGCCCTGGCCTTTTAGGGGCCCTAAACCGTGAGGAGTAGTCTAGAAAACAAATGCCTCAAAATGACCTGTGAATAGGACGTTGGGCCCCTTAGCGCACCTAGGCTGCAAAAAAGTGTCACACATGTGGTATCGCCATACTCAGGAGAAGTAGTATATTGTATTTTGGGGTGTATTTTTACACATACCCATGCTGGGTGGGAGAAATCTCTCTGTAAATGGACAATTGTGTGTAAAAAAAATCAAAAATGTGTCATTTACAGAGATATTTCTCCCACCCAGCATGGGTATGTGTAAAAATACACCCCAAAACACATTATACTACTTCTCCTGAGTACGGCGGTACCACATGTGTGGCACTTTTTTGCACCCTAAGTGCGCTAAAAGGCCCAAAGTCCAATGAGTACCTTTAGGATTTCACAGGTCATTTTGCGACATTTGGTTTCAAGACTACTCCTCACGGTTTAGGGCCCCTAAAATGCCAGGGCAGTATAGGAACCCCACAAATGACCCCATTTTAGAAAGAAGACACCCCAAGGTATTCCGTTAGGAGTATGGTGAGTTCATAGAAGATTTTATTTTTTGTCACAAGTTAGTGGAAAATGACACTTTGTGAAAAAAACTATTAAAATCAATTTCCGCTAACTTGTGACAAAAAAAAAAATCTTCTATGAACACACCATCCTCCTAACGGAATACCTTGGGGTGTCTTCTTTCTAAAATGGGGTAATTTGTGGGGTTCCTATACTGTCCTGGCATTTTAGGGGCCCTAAACCGTGAGGAGTAGTCTTGAAACGAAATTTCTCAAAATGACCTGTGAAATCCTAAAGGTACTCATTGAACTTTGGGCCCCTTAGCGCAGTTAGGGTGCAAAAAAGTGCCACACATGTGGTATTGCCGTACTCAGGAGAAGTAGTATAATGTGTTTTGGGGTGTATTTTTCCACATACCCATGCTGAGTGGGAGAAATATCTCTATAAATAGACAATTGTGTGTAAAAAAAATAAAACAATTGTCATTTACGGAGATATTTCTCCCACCCAGCATGGGTATGTGTAAAAATACACCCCAAAACACATTATACTACTTCTCCTGAGTACGGCAATACCACATGTGTGGCACTTTTTTGCAGCCTAACTGTGCTAAGGGGCCAAAAGTCCAATGAGCATCTTTAGGCTTTACAGGGGTGCTTACAATTAGGCACCCCCAAAATGCCAGGACAGTGAACACACCCCACAAATGACCCCATTTTGGAAAGTAGACACTTCAAGGTATTCAAAGAGGAGCATAGTGAGTCCGTGGCAGATTTCATTTTTTTTTTGTCGCAAGTTAGAAGACATGGAAACTTTTTTTTTTCTTTTTTTTGTCAGAAAGTGTCATTTTCCGCTAACTTGTGACAAAAAATAAAATATTCTATGAACTCACCATGCCTCTCACTGAATACTTTGGGATGTCTTCTTTCCAAAATGGGGTCATTTGGGGAGTATTTGTACTATCCTGGAATTTTAGCCCCTCATGAAACCTGACAGGTGCGCAGAAAAGTCAGAGATGCTTGAAAATGGGAAAATTCACTTTTGGCACCATAGTTTGTAAACGCTATAACTTTTACCCAATCCAATAAATATACACTGAATGGTTTTTTTTTTATCAAAGACATGTAGCAGAATAACTTTCGCGCTCAAATGTATAGGAAATTTTACTTTATTTGAAAAATGTCAGCACAGCAAGTTAAAAAAGTCATTTTTTTGCCAAAATTCATGTCTTTTTTGATGAATATAATAAAAACTAAAACTCGCAGCAGCAATCAAATAGCAGCAAAAGAAAGCTGTATTAGTGACAAGAAAAGGAGGTAAAATTCCTTTAGGTGGTAGGTTGTATGACCGAGCAATAAACCGTGAAAGCTGCAGTGGTCTGAATAGAGAAAAAGGCTCTGGTCCTTAAAGAGACTCCGTAACAAAAATTGCATCCTGTTTTTTATCATCCTACAAGTTCCAAAAGCTATTCTAATGTGTTCTGGCTTACTGCAGCACGTTCTACTATCACCATCTCTGTAATAAATCAACTTATCTCTCTCTTGTCAGACTTGTCAGGCCTGTGTCTGGAAGGCTGCCAAGTTCTTCAGTGTTGTGGTTCTGTGATGCATCTTCCCCCTCCAGGCCCCTCTCTGCACACTGCCTGTGTATTATTTAGATTAGAGCAGCTTCTCTCTTCTCTCTTATCTTTTACAAGCTGGATAAATCCTCCTCTGAGCTGGCTGGGCTTTCACATACTGAGGAATTACAGACAAGGGCAAAGCTGTTTGCAGGAAGAAAAGAGCAGCCTGAAACTTCAGTGCATGAGAGCAGAAGGGGGAAAGAAACACACAATGATCTCTTGAGATACAAAAGGAAGGGTGTATACAGCCTGCTTGCGTATGGATGTGTTTTCTATGTGTGGACATGCTGTACATCAATCTACTTCCTGTTTTGGTGGCCATTTTGTTTGTTTATAAACAAACTTTTTAAAACTGTTTTTAACCACTTTTAATGCGGCAAGGAGCGGCAAAATTGTGACAGAGGGTAATAGGAGATGTCCCCTAACGCACTGGTATGTTTACTTTTGTGCGATTTTAACAATACAGATTCTCTTTAAGGGGCGAAAAGACTGTGGTCCTCAAGTGGTTAAGTAGGCCCCACTGATGAGCCCCACTAGACTTTACGTAGTGTGACGTAATTTAATGTGTATTCCAACTTGGTGTTTGTTGGGAAGGAGAAGACAGTTGCCTACACATATAAGAGAACACTTAGTCAAATACAGTTATCTCTGAGCTGCACACATTAGGTACCTTGCAGACAATAAAACACCATTACACATCACCATAAGTTTAAACATATGTTCAATCTCCCTAGAGCCAGCCTACAAGTTTTCTGCTTTGAAGGAAGTGAATCTCCCCTCTGTCTGTGATTTATGACCATGGTCTATAGATTTTCAACCTGTGGTTTCCTTCTGAAAACTTTCTCCACAGTGTGTATCCTGTGTGATAACTGTGTGTTGCAGCACCACAGGGCTATGCACACAATAGTATGCTGACTCACAGAGTTTGTAATCTAGATTGGCTCTCCACTGTCGACCCCCAATACTCAGGATACCAACATAGAATGTTCTCTTCAAAAATATGACATTACTCAGCATGAATCCACATATCATATACTATTGTAATGAATTTTCGTTGCTCACACAACATCATACTCCATACAATAGCAACTAAGTCAGATTCCATGCATTAAGTAAATCACAGCAGACAGACGGCATGAATAACACATATTAGATCTCAAGCACCAAGTTAATCAGAAGAAAGAGACGGTATGCATACAGGGTACAGAGTAAGAAATAGAAGATGACATACCACATATCAGGAGACCGTTGTCATAGGAGATCCTCATGAAAACCCTGCTGAGCGGAGTAGGGTTGCAACCAGCAGGGAGGTGCAAATATCAAGTAGGTGATCAAGTCTCACCTGGTACAGCGCTGTTTAGGGATTTGATATTTGGACCTCTCCACGGCTGTTTCTCCAAGGTTCCGCTCCTCAAGATGTCCAGGGTCCCTCCAGAGGTGTGCCACAAAGTCAATCGTTCAATGCCCGCATCCTCCACCAAAACTGTCCAAGATGTTTAAGGACAAGGAAGACTCGGACACACCTCGTCAAATAGACAACACATTTATTTATACATCAAGGGCCGTTGATACAGGCATCATCAGAGTAATGCTGCAGATCGTTAGCACACAGCAGATTTTATAGGGTTACAAGTATGCAAAAATATACACTCCCTGGGGCTGGCCAGGATATTTGTCATTCTTACAAAAACCAGTCACAGATCAATATTCAATGCAGACATGAAACAGTTAAGTCCATATTCCTGGAATTCTCCTCCCATATGTAAATGAAAATCTCCACCCCCCAGGTAATTTATTGAGGAACTATGTGTGACCACTGAAACAAGGAAAGGGGATGCATCTGTTTTAAAATAGCATCATTAACTGTATACCACGTCTGGCATGGTCTCCCTTCCTGTAATCCATCTTGAAACCAGACTGTTTATCTGGCTGACAATAAACAAGAGGAAGTTCCTTTAAATTCCAGTCTGCATATCGATACTCAGAGTAAATACAATGTTCAGTGTTTAATCAGCATAGAGACTTCATTTAACATGGCTGCATCTTAACAAAATGCCCACCATAGATACAAGAGAAACTTCACATCTTTATCACTATACACAAGAACCTTTCCTCCAATCAGCAGGGAGGGAAGGGATGCAGGCGGGGACTAGAGTTCTGCAGGAGGCCGGGAGAGCAGTAGACTGACACTATAGAGATAAACACAGCCAGCTCTGACAAGCTGTTTGTCAGCAGCGTGGCTGTGATTTATGAGGGATTGCAGAGTGCAGGGGACCTTAGGGGGGTTTGGGATAGCAACAGAGGCTGGGCTGTATAGGCAGATCCAGCCTCTGTATGCAGATGACATTCTTCAAACTCACCTCGGGTTCTCTTTAACCTTAGTGATCACACTCAGAGTCATTTGTAGGCAGATTATTATGTGCATTGGGCACCCACAAATAGAGATGGCCCAAACAGTACGACCACAAATTTATTTGGGCAAACTTCGGTGGTTAGCGTTTGCGGTGAACCGCGAACCTTAATGCGAGTTCGACCCGCCCCCTATACTACATCATCAGGCTCAACTTTGACCCTCTACATCACAGTCAGCAGACACAGGGCAGCCAATCAGGCTACACTCCTTTCTGGAGACCTCTCCCCCCTTATATAAAGGCCCATAAACACGGTAGACAGGCTGGAACTACGGGTCCGTCAGACCCTCCCGCTGGGCGGGCGTTCCAGCGACAGTCCGGCATGTGTACAGCTTGTCTGCAGACTGATAAGGCTGTTTCTGAACGATCCGCCGGGTGGATCGCTCAGAAACAGCCTTATCAGTCTGCCTGACAGACTGTACACATGCCGGACTGTCGCTGGAACGCCCGCCCAGCGGGAGGGTCTGACGGACCCGTCGTTCCAGCCTGTCTAGCGTGTGTACGGGCCTTAAGGCAGCTGCATCGGCCATTATCTCACTCGGTGTGGCTGCAGTAATTAGAGAAGGGAGAGGAACCTGCTGTAGACATAGGGAAAGCTTAGTTAGTTGTTAGGCTTGTTAGCTTGCTCCTTGCTGATACTTATTGCTAAGAAGCACCCCAAAACAGCTCTTTTGAGAGCTAATGTTCGTTTGATATGTTTTTTTTTTGTGTGGTCCACTGACACTTGCATATACAGCCCTGTCAGTCGGCAGCAGGCCCTTGGTAATTGCTATACTGTGCAAGGCCCAGCACATTCAGTGACTACCTTTTCACTGCACCTGTGTGTGCACATTGTATTGATACCAGTCACTGCATACCTGTTATCTGCACCTGTGTGTGTGACAGCTGCACATTGTATTGATACCAGTCCGTGCATACCTGTTCACTGCACCTGTGTGACAAGACATAGTTTTATATACCAGTCACTGCCTACCTGTTCACTGTACCTGTGTGACTGCACATTGTATTAGTCAAGTCAGTGCATACCTTTCACTTCATCCCCCCAATATGGACAAAACAGGCAGAGGCAGAGCCAGAGGCAGGCCACCCGGCAGGTCTGTTTGAGGTCGTTCTGTCATGATTTTGTGCAGCCCTGGACCGACGTACAGTGTTTAGAAGGTACATGCCATCAACCCCCAAAATTTTCAGGACATAGTTGACTATTTAACACAGAACACCTCATCTTCCTCAGCTTTCGCACGGAACCGTGACATATCTTCCTCCTATTGCTCTGATTCTGGCACCCCACTTAACACTCAGTCGGCCGCCACCACCATAGTGCCATCATCCCAGGGCTCAGTGGGATGGAAAAAATTTTGTGTGTCTGCCTCAGATGAGAGCAATGCCATCTGTACTCTCTGCCACCAAAAATTGAGCTGTGGAAAGACCAAGACCCGCATAGGGACAACTTCCTTACGAAGGCACATAATGCCAAAGCACAATGGGATGACCACCTGAGGAAAAGCAGCACACAAAAGCAAAGCCACACACCGCACCAGGCCGCAATTATTTCTCAAAAAAGGCAATACCCAAACTGTACCGTGATGTTGAAAGGCAAGTGGTGTCATCTCTGGCACACAGCATTAGGTCAAGAGTCCATCTGACCACGTGGTCTGCAAAGCATGGTTAGGCCTGCCCGAAGACTAAGTCAGTCCCCACACACAGCATCTCTGCCTGCACGCCGTGTGACTGCCTGCCCCAAGACTAAGTTGGTGCCCAGTCCCCACACAGCATCTCTGACTGCAGGCAGCTTGACTGCCTTCTCCGCCACCACCAACAGGGTCCAGGACTCCAGGTGGATTCCTGAATTTTTAAGGCCGCTGCTAGCAGCGGCCGCTAACAAAAACAATTACAATATTTTCTGGTGCGTGTACATGCCTGCCTAATTTTTCTGGCTGCACTGCGGCTGCAACAACAAAACAAAAGGCATGTACATGTCAATGTCATATCAATTCCCCTTTGTGATCGTTACCTTGCCGTGGTGAAGGGGCTTGCTTATCACAATGAAACAATGACCGCCGGCTATATGAGCGTGTCGGGGGGGGGGCACACCCAAGATAATAAGGTCGTTGCTTCATTGTGGACAGAGCAAATTCGATCAGCTGGACATTCACTGTTGTTCTATCATTGAGCTACCACAGTCCGGCGACCATATGAGCTTGAAAACCGCCATGGCCTGCACTTTCGCCATGGTGCGCACCAGTCCAGCAAGGCCATCACTACACAAACAGCTGTGTGCGGTGCGTTACACAGTGAGTTTGGTGTGTCTGTGTGAAGCAGTACACTAATTACACTACCTGATTGATGTATACACATGCAAGATGTTTTAAAGCACTTTATGTCTCCAATTTAGCATTGCAATGTGATTTCTGCCCTTAAAACGCTGCTGTGCATCAAATCCAGATTTTTCCCTGGGACTTTTGTCATGTATCCCACTCCGCCATGCCCCCCTCCAGGTGTTAGACCCCTTGAAACATCTTTTCCATCACTTTTGTGGCCAGCATAAATGTTTCTAGTTTTCAAAGTTCCCCTCCCCATTGAAGTCTATTGCAATTGGCAAAGTTTGCAGGTTCGCAAACTTTTGCGGAAGTTTGTGTTCGAGGTTCACAAACTTAAAACCGGAGGTTCGGGCCATCTCTACACAAAGGGATGGGAACAGATTTTGCAGCCAAACTGTAGAAGGCAGGAGAGAGTGAACTCAACTTCTTATCCCAGATGTTGTCTCAGGAGAGACCTCAAATCACAGTTGTATCAGCAGAGGCAGAGTTCTTTGCAGGATGGGAGGAAGGCTGAAAGCAGCCATTGCCACCACATTAGGAGGACAGGCACGGGTGAGCTCATCCTTATAGCAGAGGGTCATCATTCTAGGGCTGCATCAGTCCACTAGAATAGAATCAGATCAGGCAATCCCCAAATTCTTCAGTAGTCAGGTGATATCACAGATGGATCTCCAAGAGGACAGGTCTAGCAACAAAGAAGACTTGTGCATGCAAATTCTTAACAATGAATAAGACAAGGGTTCAAATTCCTCCAAACTATATGAGCCAAGTGGGAATTAAAACAAAAAAAAACTCTCAAAAAAATTATGTAGAGGTTCTCAAGGAAAAAAGTTTGAACAGCTTAGTGGGTGTGTGCTTAATAGAGATGGCTCGAACCTCCGATTTACGGTTCACGAACCTCCGCAAAAAGTTTGGTTCGCGCGAACTTTCGCGAACCACAATAGACTTCAATGGGGAGGCGAACTTTGAAAACTAGAAACATTTATGCTGACCACAAAAGTGATGGAAAAGATGTTTCAAGGGGTCTAACATCTGAGTTTTTGCGTGGCGGAGTGGGATATATACCAAAAGTCCCGGGGAAAAATCTGGATTTGACGCACAGCAGCATTTTAAGTGCAAAAAGAAATCACAATGCATGCTAAATTGGAGGCCTAAAGTGCTTTAAAACATCTTGCATGTGTATACATCAATCAGGGAGTGTAATTATAGTACTGCTTCACACTAACAGACCAAACTCACTGTGTAACGCACCTCAAACAGTTATTTGTGTAGTGACGGCCGTGCTGGACTGGTGCGCACCATGGCGAGAGTGCAGGCCATGGTGGTTTTCAAGCTCATATGGTTGCCGGGCTGAGGTAGCTCAATGATAGAACAACAGTGACTGTCCAGCTGATCGAATTTGGTCTGTCCACAATGAAGCAACGACCTTATTATCTTGGGTGTGCCCCCCCCCCGAGACATTCATATAGCTGGCTGTCATTGCTTCATTGTGATATGCAAGCCCCTTCACCGCGGCAAGGTAATACACGCACCAAAAAAATATTATATTGGCCGCTGCTAAAAATTCAGGAATCCACCTGGAATCCTGGACCCTGTTGGTGGTGGCGGAGAAGGCAGTCAAGATGCCTGCAGGCAGAGATGCTGTGTGGGGACCGATTTAGTCACGGGGCAGGCAATCACACGGTGTGCAGGCAGAGATGCTGTTTGTGGGGACTGACTTAGTCTTCGGGAGGGCAGTAGCCCTCCAGGATCCATGCCTCATTCATTTTGATAAAGGTGAGGTACTGAAAGCATCTCACCGGCAATTTTTTTCTCCACTGAATATCGGCAAAGCATGCCATGGCCGTGTAAGACCACCTGAAATGCCCACACACCTTCCTGGACTGCTTCAGGATGTCCTGTAAGCCTGGGTACTTTTACACAAATCTCTGAATTATGAGATTCAGCACATGTGCCATGCAGGGTACATGTGTCAACCTTCCCAAATTCAAAGCCGAAATGAGATTGCTGGCGTTGTCACACACCACGTTGCCGATCTCCAGTTGGTGTGTGGTCAGCCACTGATCCACCTGTTTGTTCAGAGCAGCCAGGAGAGCTGTTCCAGTGTGACTCCCCACTTTGAGGCAAGACATGTCTAATATGGCATGACACCGTCGTACCTGGCATGCAGCATAGGCCCTGGGGAGCTGGGGCTGTGTAGCTGGAGAGGAGATCGCAGCACCAGTAGAGTTGAACTGCCACTCAGCCAAGGAGAAGGACGACAGTGAAGAGGATGTAGCAGTAGGGGTAGGAGGAGAAGGAGAGGAGGTGGCAGCAGGCCTGCCTGCAAGCTGTGCAGGTGTCACAACTAGTGATGGCACTATGGTGGCATCAGCAGCTGACGTTGAAGGGCATGTTGGCTGGCTGTACATAGGTGGCGATACATGGCACCGGACACTGCCCCCAGCTGTTTCTGAGGACGAGCTCCCTCTGCTTCTTTCATGGACTCGTCTCCTCCTACTCCTCTCTGGCTCCCTCTCTGAACTGTCCCCCTGGTCATCTCCTCTATTGGGAACATACGTGGCATCCGTATAATCGTCGTCATAATCCTCCTTCCCAGCTTCGCTTTCCTCAGACACCTCCACAACTGCACCAACATCAGGTGCTTCATCATCCCCCTCCTCACACGTTACGTCCATACTATCGCCACCTGACTCAGACGTATGAGGTGTTGTAACTTGCTTAGCGCCTTCATCTTGTTGTAGCATTATTGGCTGTGAATCAGTGATTTCCACACCAAATAACTCCTGCGAAGTGTCAAATGCAGCGGATGTGGTGCGTGTAGTAGCTCTGGTGGCTGCGGGAGATGAGGTGTTCTGTGTTAAATACTCACAACCTCGCACAGAACTGCCGGTGCCAGGTGGCCTTCCTCTGGGTCTGCCTCTACCTCTTCCTCTACCTGGTTTGTCCATTTTGTCCATCTCGGGGGATGCTAGGTATATGCAGTGAGGTGGGTTCACTGAACACAAAGGTAGTTAGATGCAGTAAGGTGGGTTCACTCAACACAAAAGGTAGTTATATGCAGTGAGGTGGGTTCACTCAACACAACAGCTAGTTAGATGCAGTGAGGTTGGTTCACTGAACACAAAGGTAGTTAGATGCAGTGAGGTGGGTTCACTCAACACAAAAGGTAGTTAGATGCAGTGAGGTGGGTTCACTCAACACAACAGCTAGTTAGATGCAGTGAGGTGGGTTCACTGAACACAAAGGTAGTTAGATGCAGTGAGGTGGGTTCACTCAACACAAAAGGTAGTTAGATGCAGTGAGGTGGGTTCACTAAACACAACAGCTAGTTAGATGCAGTGAGGTGGGTTCACTGAACACTAAAGGTAGTTAGATGCAGTGAGGTGGGTTCACTCAACACAAAAGGTAGTTAGATGCAGTGAGGTGGGTTCACTCAACATAACAGCTAGTTAGATGCAGTGAGGTGGGTTCACTGAACACAAAGGTAGTTAGATGCAGTGAGGTGGGTTCACTCAACACAAAAGGTAGTTAGATGCAGTGAGGTGGGTTCACTCAACACAACAGCTAGTTAGATGCAGTGAGGTGGGTTCACTCAACACAAAAGGTAGTTAGATGCAGTGAGGTGGGTTCACTGAACACTAAAGGTAGTTAGATGCAGTGAGGTGGGTTCACTCAACACAATAGCTAGGCATATGCAGTGAGGTGGGTTCACTCAACACAACAGCTAGTTAGATGCAGTGAGGTGGGTTCACTGAACACTAAACATAGCTAGATGCAGTGAGGTGGATTCACTCAACACAACAGCTAGTTAGATGCAGTGAGGTGGGTTCACTAAACACTAAAGGTAGTTAGATGCAGTGAGGTGGGTTCACTCAACACAACCGCTAGCTATATGCAGTGAGGTGGGTTCACTGAACATAACAGCTAGCTATATGCAGTGAGGTGGATTCACTCAACACAACAGCTAGCTATATGCAGTGAGGTGGGTTCACTCAACACAACAGCTAGCTATATGCAGTGAGGTGGATTCACTCAACACAACAGCTAGCTATATCCAGTGAGGTGGGTTCACTGAACACTAAAGGTAGTTAGATGCAGTGAGGTGGGTTCACTAAACACTAAAGGTAGTTTGATGCAGTGAGGTGGGTTCACTCAACACAACAGCTAGCTATAGGCAGTGAGGTCGGTTCACTGAACACAACAGCTAGTTAGATGCAGTGAGGTATGTTCACTGAACACTAAACATAGCTAGATGCAGTGAGGTGGATTCACTCAACACAACAGCTAGGTATATGCAGTGAGGTGGGTTCATTGAAAACAACAGCTAGGTGTATGCAGTAAGGTGGGTTCACTGAACATAAAGGTAGTTATATGCAGTGAGGTGGGTTCACTCAACACAACAGCTAGGTATATGCAGTGAGGTGGGTTCATTGAAAACAACAGCTAGGTATATGCAGTGAGGTGGGTTCACTGAACACAAAGGTAGTTAGATGCAGTGAGGTGGGTTCACTCAACACAAAAGGTAGTTAGATGCAGTGAGGTGGGTTCACTCAACACAACAGCTAGTTAGATGCAGTGAGGTGGGTTCACTGAACACTAAAGGTAGTTAGATGCAGTGAGGTGGGTTCACTCAACACAAAAGGTAGTTAGATGCAGTGAGGTGGGTTCACTCAACACAACAGCTAGTTAGATGCAGTGAGGTTGGTTCACTGAACACAAAGGTAGTTAGATGCAGTGAGGTGGGTTCACTCAACACAAAAGGTAGTTAGATGCAGTGAGGTGGGTTCACTAAACACAACAGCTAGTTAGATGCAGTGAGGTGGGTTCACTGAACACAAAGGTAGTTAGATGCAGTGAGGTGGGTTCACTGAACAGAAAAGGTAGTTAGATGCAGTGAGGTGGGTTCACTCAACACATCAGCTAGTTAGATGCAGTGAGGTGGGTTCACTGAACACAAAGGTAGTTAGATGCAGTGAGGTGGGTTCACTCAACACAAAAGGTAGTTAGATGCAGTGAGGTGGGTTCACTGAACACAACAGCTAGTTAGATGCAGTGAGGTGGGTTCACTGAACACTAAAGGTAGTTATATGCAGTGAGGTGGGTTCACTCAACACAAAAGGTAGTTAGATGCAGTGAGGTGTGTTCACTGAACACTAAAGGTAGTTAGATGCAGTGAGGTCGGTTCACTTAACACAATAGCTAGGCATATGCAGTGAGGTGGGTTCACTCAACACAACAGCTAGCTATATCCAGTGAGGTGGGTTCACTGAACACTAAAGGTAGTTAGATGCAGTGAGGTGGGTTCACTGAACACTAAAGGTAGTTAGATGCAGTGATGTGGGTTCACTCAACACAACAGCTAGCTATATGCAGTGAGGTGGGTTCACTGAACACAACAGCTAGTTAGATGCAGTGAGGTGGGTTCACTGAACACTAAACATAGCTAGATGCAGTGAGATGGGTTCACTCAACACAACAGCTAGGTATATGCAGTGAGGTGTGTTCACTCAACACAACAGCTAGGTATATGCAGTGAGGTGGGTTCACTGAACACTAAAGGTAGTTAGATGCAGTGAAGTGGGGTCACTCAACACAACAGGTAGGTATATGCAGTGATGAGGTGGGTTAACTAAACACAACAGGTACTAGTAGTCACACACAGGTAGTCACTGACTGTGCTGCTGGGCTGCTGGCAGTGGCACACACACAGTATGAATTAGCAAAGCTGTCTGTGCAACACAAGTGTCAGTTTGACACACAGAAAAAATAATTATCACACGAACAGGATTAGCTCTGAAAAGTGCTGTTGAATGAGGGGTGCTATTAAAGCAATACGATTCAGCCAGGAGCAAGCTAACAAGCCAAGAGCCTGACAAATCTATCCCTAGGAGAAAAAGTCTGCAGCAGCTCGCCCTAGTCTGTCTATGTGCAGGCACACGAGTGAGTGTAATGGCCGCCGGAGCCTGCCTTATATAAGGGGGGTGGGGCTCCAGGTCTGAATGTAGCTGGATTGGCTACAATGTGCCTGCTGACTGATGTAGAGGGTCAAAGTTGACCCTCATAGTGCATTATGGGGCGAATCGAACTTACGTGAAAGTTCGCCGGCGAAGGCAAACCACCCGTTGTTCGCCTGGAACCGTTCGCCGGCAAACCGTTCGGGCCATCTCTATTGCAGTTTTGTCTCTAGTGATTTCCCCATACTCAAGGATTTTTTTGAGAAAATGAGCCAGTTGAAGGTACAGTCAAACAGTGGGATTCTTTGTCCTGCTCCTCTCGATTCCAAAGTGTCTTTAGCTGGTATAATCCCTTGGGTAAGCAAGGTCCCTATTGTATAGTTTTCTCCCAAAATTTTTCTAATAGAATAATGTTTAGTCATTCCAGGTGGAAAAGCTGGGTTGTCCCATAAGGGAGTTTAAGAACTGAAATATGACTATACTCTGTGCTGAGTTAAAATTATATCCCACGTCTTCAAAGTTACTAATGTTGTCCATGGTAAGGAATATGTAGAATTATATCTAAGTTTGGGAGGAACCCAAGGAAGAGCCCGCAAGGAGCCTTGAACCAATTGGTTTTCCAGGTTAACCCACTGTTTGGACCCATCAGACAAAACCCAATCCCTCAGTCTTGTAAAAAGACAAGCCAAGTGATACATTTTAGGACATGGAAGTGCAAGACCTCCATCTTCCTTAGCTTTAAACAAGATACTTGCAGCTATTCTAGGCCTACGCCTCCTCCAGATGTAATTAATCCACATCGATTGCAAAGCTCTCCAGAATGTAGAGGGTATATGGATAGGCAGAGTTTGCAATGGATATAATAATCTAGGCATGAGATTCATTTTAATAACATTGATTCTCCCCATCCAGGAATGGGCTAAACAATTCCATCTTTCTAGATCCTTTTCAAATTGAGCTAACAAAGGTAGGAAATTAGATTTGAAGAGGTGAGCAGGGTGTTTAGTAATATTGACCCCTAATTAGGTGATATGATCTTCACGACATATGAAGGGGAATGATGCTTTAACAAGAGCAATGTCTTTAGGAGGAAGTGATAGATTTAAAATATGGCTTTTGGTGGCATTCACTTTAAAGTAACTAACCCTGCCAAACTCCTGAAAAGCTGTCAAAAGATTGGGGAGGGACACCTTAGGTTTGGTTACATATAAGAGCAGATCATCTGCAAACATAGCTGCCGTGTAATGATCTGGTCCCACCTGTATTCCAGCAATGTCCGGAGAGGATCTTATGGCTACGGCTAGGTGCTCCATAGTAATGATGTACAACAGAGGGGAGAGTGGTCACCCCTGCCTTGTCCCATTTCTAATGTCTACTCCAGGTGATAATGTTCCATTCACTGTAATTTTCGCGGATGGGTTCGTATATAGCGCCGTCACCTTGTCATAGAAACCTGCCCCCTGAGTCAATCCCAAGTTAGCTAACGACCGACGCAGGAAGGCCCACGACAAACGATCGAAGGCCTTCTCTGCGTCGACCGCCAGCAGGAGCGCCGGGATCCCCTCCCTTCTAACATGTTGGGCCAGTAGCAATGTTTTGATGGTATTGTCTCTTGCCTCTCTACCTGAGACAAACTCCACCTGATCAGTAGAGATAATACTAGGGATGCATTGGGCTAATCTATCTGCCATTATTTTTGCTAATATCTTAAGATCTATGTTGATCAGAATCAGAATTTATTTCGCCAAGTACAACGGTGGATTGTACCCGGAATTGGTTTTGGCGCATACAGGGTCGTTGGTGAAAAACAAGAAAATAGCACGGTTAAGCATGGTACATACGTAGACAATGAGACAAGCATACATAGGACAACATTCCAGTTTGTGCGTACATTTAAGCAGAGCGTCGTATACAGTTAAGCATGGTACATACGTATAAACAATAAAAGCAAAATCAGAAGCAAACACAGAGAGCATTACAGCATACACGTACAGTTAACGTAATACAAGCAGAGCATTACAGCATACACGTACAGTTAACGTAAACAAGCAGAGCATTACAGCATACACGTAGGTTAACGTAATACAAGCAGAGCATTACAGCATACACGTACAATTAACGTAATACAGACATAGCAAGACATACACTGATAGCAGGAGCAGAAAAGCGTGGGACTGGAGGAGCAGCCTGAGAGCTGATATGAGCGCTGCCATTTTCGGCACTGGACGCTACACAGCGACACGCTCCCAACTAGACAGGTGCTACCGATTGTCCTCGAAAAGTAGAGAGGAAGCTGGGGGGGATCCTGATGGAGGCGGACAGCAGGGATCACTTGAGCCAGGTTGCTCGAGGAGAAGCGCTTCTAATTTCAAAGTCCGCATGGCTGGGTGATAAGGGTGCAGATGCAGTGAGGGCCCTGCTGTGCCAGGGGGCGCCTTTGCTGGGCAGCAGTGGTGGACGTGGGGCCTGGGGCCACCCGGGCTGGGTAGCAGTGGTGGAAATGGAAATGAGGCAGGGGGCACCTCGCCTGGGCAGCATTGGTGGACATAGGGCCGGGGGGGGGGGCACCCTGGCTGGGCAGCAGTGGTGGACGTGGGGCCTGGGACCACCCGGGCTGGGCAGCAGTGGTGGACATCAGGCCGGGGGGCATCTCGTCTGGGCAGCATTAGTGGACATAGGGTGAACATAGGGCTGGGGGGGGGGCACCCTGGCTGGGCAGCAGTGGTGGACAGGCCTGGGGCAGCATACCTACTCTGTGGCTGCGATGGAGCGGCAACAGGCCCTCCATTTACATGGTGGCAGCGTGGTTTTTCCCATGGTGACCGGAGGAGCCGCTGCAGTCAGGCCTCCTCTGCACATGGAGGGTGTCCCATGTGCCCTTGCTGGTCCCTAGGCCCCTGGGAGACCCGTGGTGGAGGGGGTCCGGCAACCCCAGCAATCCTGAGTTGCAGACGTCGGGTCCCCGCCCGGTGATGTGGAGGTCTCTGGGGGAGGTCTCCGGCGGCGGCCCTGGGCTGCTGGTGATGATGGCGGCGGGAGCACGTGGCTGCCTCTTCCCGGGCGGCAGCCCCAGACATTCAGGATGGCAGCTGGCAGATGAACGCGGAAGGTGGCCCGCAGAGCCACTCATGCGGTGAGGAGCTCCTCCACGCGTAGGCCGAGCAGGAAGCGGCGGCGGGTGGGTCGGCTATAGGTGGCAGTGCAGCGGGTGTTGGAGCAGCCAGCAGCGCCCGGAGGTCTCCCCGTGGCCTGATCAGCTGCAGCCCGCCGACGTGTGCAGCGGCAATGTGCTTCCCATCGGCGGCGGCGATGGAGTGGGCTGCGTGGTGGGAAAGCAGCAGCCCTGCGGCAAGCGGTGTGGAAGACCCGAAGAGCATCCCCGCACCCTCCATCCGTGGCGGCATCTCCTGCATCGCAGAGCGCCTAAGCTCCGATCCTCAGACGCAGCTGCACCCCCTGGCTGGAGCAGGACAGAACCAGCACGCCCGCGGCGGGCAGGGCAGTGAGCGATGTTCGGCTGCCTGGCGCCATGTCCCAGCTCTCCCCAGCTTCAGTGGTGCATCCTCGCCGAAGCAGAGCATGTGGGCTGGAAAGCGTCTGCCCTCCCGATCCGCCAGCCGTTGCACGCCCGAGGCCCTCGCATCTTCCCAGGTGGGTTTAGGAGGTCGGGTGGGTGCAAGCAGGAGAGGTTTAGGCGGAAAAAGAAGAAAAAGACCGGAGCCCTGTGGCCGAGGCGTCCGAGCACGGCGCCATCTTGATGTTTTGAGCGCCATCAGAGAGATAGGTCTGTAATTAGAGTGAATTAAAGGATCCTTCCCTGGCTTTGGAATGAGGGAGATATGAGCCAAAGAGGCCTCTGTGGGAAGAGTTGTAGATTGGGTGATACTATTGAAGGCTTTTGTAAAAAGAGGGGCCAATAGATGAGAGAAAGATTTATAATATTCAATAATGAAGCCACCAGGTCCTGGGGCTTTTGAAGATTTCATCTTTCTGACAGCCATAATAAAATCTGCTTCATTTATTGGGTCATTAAGTAATTCCAATTGATCTATAGTGAATTTGGGCAAGGGGTTTTTCCTAATGTAAGTGTCAATTAAGCTTTAATCTACAGCAGGGTGTGAATCCCCAATGTTGTACAGTTTGCTATAATAGGCATGGAACACCTTGGCAATATCTTCAGATTTAGAAACTTTCTGACCTGTGTGATCAAGCACTGCTGGAATATGGGTCGAGGCTCTCTTATGTCTCAGGGAAGCAGCTAGCATGCTACTACATTTATTATTAAATTCATAGCTCATAGCTTCATATCACTGTACATTATGTAATCTATTTTTTCCAGGTGGTCTCTAAGTGTTTTTCTGCATGCCAGCAGATTCTCATAATCCTTGGGGCATAATGATTGTTTGTGGCTAGACTCCAGCTGGTGGATCTGATCTAGCAGAGACTTAGTATGCTTCATATATTCCTTCTTGCGTCTAGCACCCCATTTAATAAATTTACCTCTCATAACACATTTGTGCGCAAACCACGTTGAAAGATTAGAAACACCCTCTGTGTCCATGGGGTTAAATGATATGTAGTCTTGGAGCGCAGCATCTAGATCGGGCATGGGCAAACTTGGCCCTCCAGCTGTTAAGGAACTACAAGTCCCACAATGCATTGCAGGAGTCTGACAGCCAGGCCTGTTTTTAGGGCCGTGCGGCCCGTGCCACCGCCCTGGGCGCTGTTGTGAGGGGGGCGATGTAAAGGAGGGGGGAGCCGGAGCCGTGGGGAGGGCAACCCGACCTCTCTCTCCCTCTCCCTGGGCCGCCCTCCATGCTCCCCCCTCAGACGCAGAGTAATTACGCAGCATGAAGCTGTGTGCATAACTACTCACCTCCCTGCGTTCCACTCGCCGCTGATCTCCTCTCGGCATAGACGCTGATACACACGCTGCTTCCTGTTTAGCCGGAAGCAGCGTGCGTATCAGCGTCTATGCCGAGAGGAGATCAGCGCCGAGTGGAACGCACGGAGGTGAGTAGTTATGCACAGAGCTACCTGCTGCGTAATTACTCTGCGTCTGAGGGGGGAGCACGGCCCGGGGAGAGAGAGGGAGAGGTCGGGCTGCCCTCCCCGTTGCTCCGGCTCCCCCCTCCTTTATGGGGGGTGGACCTACCTAACCTATACTGGGTGAAGCTGCCTATCTAACCTATACTGGGGGGCACCTACCTAATCTAACCTATACTGGGGGGCACCTACCTAATATAACCTATACTGGGAGGCACCTACCTATCTAACCTATACTGGGGGGCACCTACCTAATCTAACCTATACTGGGGGGCACCTACCTAATCTAACCTACACTGGGGGGCACCTACCTATCTAACCTATACTGGGGAGCACCTACCTATCTAACCTATACTGGGGGGCAGCTACCTAATCTAACCTATAATGGGGGCACCTACCTAATCTAACCTATACTGGGGGGCACCTACCTATCTAACCTATACTGGGGGCACCTACCTATCTAACCTATACTGTAGGGCACCTACCTATCAAACCTATACTGGGGGCACTTACTTATCTAACCTGTATTGGGGGCACCTACCTACCTAGCTAGCCTATACAGGTGGCAACTATACTGGCTACCTATATTGCAGGCACCTACCTAACTATCCTATACTGGGGGCAACTATTCTGGCTACCTATATTAGAGGCACCCACCTAGCTAACCTGTAGTGAGGCACCTACCTATCTAACTTATACCGGGGGCACCTGCCTATCTATCCTATACTGGGGGCAACTATACTGGCTACCTATACTGGAGGCACCTACCTGGCTAACCTATACCGGGGGCAACTATACTGGCTCACCTATGCCTGGCTACTTATACTGGGGGCCTATAGCTGGCTACCTATACTGGATTACCTATTCTTGGCTACCTATACTGGGGGGGCCTATACTGAGTGCAACTAGACCTGGCTAACCTATACTGCGGGCGCCCATACCTTGCTCGGGGGGGGGTGCGCAATTTTTACTCCCTCGCCCTTGGTGCATTTTAGCCTAGAAACTGCACTGCTGACAGCCACAGTCATGACTCATAAAGGCAAATGCATTGTGGGACTTGTAGTTCCGTAACAGCTGGAGGGCCGAGTTTGCCCATGCCTGATCTAGATGCTCCTTTACTTCCTTATCTTGGAGCAGTCTATTATTCACTCGCCAAGCTGGGGTATGACTAGATAAGGGCAGGATAGTGAGGTTCAAATAAACCGGGGAATTATCTGACAAAATTTGTGTCCCTATATCAGAGTCTGCTTGCCAGGATAATAATGAGTGAGAGACTAAGAAAAGGTCTAATCTGCTATAACTCAGATGAGGGGCAGAGAAATGGGTAAAATCCTTAACACCTGGGTGCAGAATTTGCCATATATCCACCAGCTGGAGATCGAACAACAACTTTTTAAATATTTTGCGAGCTTTATAAGAGATATGTGATGTCCCTTTTGAGCAATCTATGAGAGGTTCTAGGGTAAAGTTCACATCACCTCCCACTATGGTATGACCTTCCCGAAAAGTGTCCAACCTTAGCAAGGCTCTGGTAGTGGCTGAAATTTGAAGTGAAGAGTGAAGTTTTAGAAACAGATATCTTCCTTGTTTGTCCTTGAGTACTTCATTTACATCTGCCACTAAAGAGCGATGCAAAGCAATAGCCACTCCTCGTGATTTAGATTTGTCATAATTAGAGAAAAAACATTTATTATATTTGTTGTGTGACACATCTGGAGCCTTTCCTGCTTGGAAGTGCGTTTCCTTTAGGATTAGGATGTGAACTCTTTCCAGGTGACATTTATACAATATATGGGACCTTTTCCGGGGGTTCATTGAACCCACTTACATTAAGAGTGCATATTTTCACCATAGTTTCCAACAATAAGGACGGATAAAGTAGTGAGCTTTAGGAAGAACCCAGGTTGGGACCATAAGGCAGTAGATAAGTAGTGCCAGAGGGAGGAGGCAGGTAAACTGAGAAGAAGGGGGAAGAAAAAGAGCAAAGAAAGAGAAAGGAAAGAAAAAAAAGAAATTAACATAGGAGTGGGGACAGAAGAATCCACTCCAATCACAGTTAAGTACGGTTTTGAATGAAACCAAAGCAGCTAAAACCACCTTCACACAGCTGCTCCTGCTCTTGGGGGAAAATGGTTGGTCAGGAACTGATTAACCACCTGATACTCCCTCCCCAGCTTTTAAGCCTGCTAAATGTTAACTCACAAAACTTATACAGTAAGGAAGACCTCAGTATTGCAACAAAGCTACAGTTTCCATATCCCAGAGCTCCCTCACACTTATAACATTTCACTCTTCCCATCATACGTTGTTCCCCACTCCCCTAAGATCAAACCATATTTCAAACAGGCTATATGCAACATTAACATAAACATTAACCAATTGCGTATTTACCCCCATAACATCATATCTCTCTTAATGTCCTGGTAATGAGAACACTTCACATATAATGCGCCTTGCTATAATGATAAGTATCATGAAGGTGAACCTATAATGTAGAAAAACCTCTGATGACACATTAATAGGCTCTATGTAAGCATATCTCCTTCAAGGCAGGCGTTGTTCCAGGATCGTGATTCGAGAATGAGGGAGGCCAAAAAAAATAAAATATATATTTATATAAAAAGCTAATAAAAAGAAAAAAGTAGGGGGGGGGGCAGTGTTATCAAAAACTGAGAATGATAGGGGAGAGTGGCAGAGACAATAAGTTAATTGTTATCCTGTGCAGAGCACTGAGTAGTTCCCTCAGGTGACAATCGTGAGGTTATGCACATCAAAGGAGGGCCTGCCATCTTGGCTAGGCCTTGACACCGGGGTATAGTTTGCAGCTTTCCAAACAGGTTGAACAGATTAAAGATTCATGACACATTACTTATCTCTCTCTGGATCGACAACTGGAGCAGCCACCGGCCCGGCTTGTGCAGAAACTCTCCTTCTTCTTCCATGCGCGGCCCCCACTGTTTGCCAGCGTTCTCTTTGCGGCATTGGTGGAGGGGAGTTCAAGCGTGGCCACTGTGGCAGTGGCATGGCTGGAATGTCCAGTAGATCACAAACTTTAGACAGGTCCGGGAGGCCCTGGAAGCTACAAGATTGGCCGTCTTTCTTGACAATCAATCTAAAGGGAAAACCCCAGGAATATTGGGCACCATTTAATCGGATCACTTTCAGTAAGGGCTTCAAGGCTCTTCGTAGGGAGAGAGTGAATCTGGAAAGATCAGGGTATAAAACATATGGAGAAGACAAAAGAAGTCTGGCACTATAGTTTTAATGTCAGCGGGTAATTAGCAGTGCAACGACATGATGCATAAGTGAATCACATGGCATTCAAATATATATTCGTGCAAAAATTTAATGGTGCAAATGCTGAAGCGCTGTACCTGGGTGTGGGAGGTTGCAGGTGTGGGCGCCAAGTGGTGCACGGCCTTACGACCGTTTCGCAGGGCAAATGCCTGGCTTCTTCTGAGGGTGCACACACGGTCAGGGTATAACTGCAAGGCAGCTCCGTCAAAGTCTATAGCGCCCTGTTCATTATGTGTGAATGCGGCATATAACGTCTCGTGGGGCATTATTGCGAGGGGCGCTAAATGCTCTGTGAGCTCGGTCAATTTGTATGGGGAAGTCGTCCCCTTCGTTTAATAAAAGTCTAAAGATACCTTGTAGTGATGGTATTAGATCTTCTGGCAGGCCTCTGATCCGCACGTTGTTCCGCCTGCTGCGGTTCTCGAGATCATCCATTTTGAATACGTGATCTTGCAGAGCTTGATTCTGCACTCTGGCTTTCTCCACCAATTCCGCGATCTTTGCTGACATTTCTTCCTGAGTCTTCTCCAGATTATCCACTCTATCTCCCACTTGCTGCAAGTCCTGTCTCACCGCCTGGATATCTTGCGTGTACGACGATTCAATTCTCTGAGCTAGGATCTCAAAGTCCTTTTTAGTTGGGATGGATTTGAGCAACGTTTTCAAATCCACTTGTTCCTCTCCGTCCGACGAGTCTGGTGAGCTCTGGGTACACTAAACCTTGCGCGGCAGGGAGGAGGGTGCGGATTGCATGGTTGAAGGTCCCGGCCTAGTAGTGTCTGAAGCCACGGCCTCTAGTGGGTCTTGCATGGCTCTGGTATCGGTTCGGAGGAAATAATTCCCGATTTCCACGTTGGTGTCAGCTGGCTTCTTACTAGACTTGTTGCCCGTTCCTCTCTTACTTGATGAGGCTGCCATTTGTGGTAAAGAGCGTGCTAAAAGGCTTAGAAAAGCTGGAGAGGTTATGGAGCTCTATCAGGCACGTCTGCTCAGCGCCACTACCAGACCAAGCCCCCTAACACAAGAATTCAATAATTTATACATATGACCCAGAGACCAAACGTCATGTATGAAAAATCATGTATTTTACACCATAACACACAGATTTTACACCCTTGATCCCTTGATCCCCGAGTATTGCACCACCCCGTAAAACCTAGAAGGAAAATACCCTGGAGCTCCTGGCAACAGAATTATACTGCAATAAGGCACCAACTTTCCTCCAATTGAGAGCAACTCAGCCTATTCATGCCTTGCATGTAACCTGCAATAGGTGGCTACAATAAGCCTGTTCCCCAACAGATTCTCATATGCTTTCCAGCTAGATGGACAAAAAAGGGAGCAGCAAAAGTCCCAGCGTTGCTAGTCCCATTTAACTGCAGTGCAGCACTGAATGAATTGAAAGTTCAGTTCACTTTAACCTCCTTGCCGGTTATCCCGAGCTCAGCTCGGGGTAACCTGCCGCGGAGGATTCCTCAGGCCCTGCTGGGCCGATTTGCATAATTTTTTTTTTTGTTACACCCAGCTAGCACTTTGCTAGCTGTGTGTAACTTACGATCACCGCCGCTCCGCGCTGATTCGCCGCAACCCGCCGCATCAGAGGGTGCCCCCCCCGAGACCCGTGCGCTGCCTGGCCAATCAGTGCCAGGCAGTGTCGAGGGGTGGTTCGGGACTCCCTCTGACGTCACGACGTCGATGACGTCGGTGACGTCATCGCGCCCGTCGCCATGGCGACGGGGGAAGCCCTCATGGAAATCACGTTCAGAACGGGATTTCCGGATGGGCATATGCACCGGCGGCGATCGGCGCATACGGGGGGACGCCGCAGGGAGGGGGGAAGCATGTAGCTAGCGCTAGGCTAGCTACATGCTAAACAAAAATAAATGCAAAAAAACACCCTCCCTGCCGTGCGCAGCAAATTTTTATAACGGCAGGGAGGTTAATACTTGGTGGTAAAACTTTGCATGCAAAAAATTCACCTGGTGAGGGATGACTCACAAGTCCTTCTGTAATAAGTGACATAAAAACATGTAGCATCAGCTCACCGTATTGGAGCTCTCTCCCTGTGCACCCGGGAGGGGGTTGCGATCTCTCTCCAAAGCACCTTGGAAGCCACACCTACCGCCGTGTTCCATTATTCCTATATGGAGAAACTGTTTGCCCCAACTGTTTTTTGAAGTGGCGTCCCCGCCACTTCAAAGGGCTTGCCAGCACTCCTCTCCGGTATTCCACGTTCCCGCCTCCTCTCTCACCATGAGGCAAGGGCGCACGCCGGGCAACTCGCGTGGTGTCGGCTGTTTGCGTAGGTCCGCGGGCTTGTCCAAGTACGGTGGCCTGTTTGAACCAAACTTAGTGGACGCATTTCATCAACTCTTCATTGATTTCTTCAGCAAAACAATGACATATTACTCCCCTACTCCATCTAGTGGTTGCTTATATAGGTGCAACTGCCCCCTCTAGTGGGCTTTAGAAAGAATACACTTCTTACAATTTCATGCTGTTGCATGGTTGTATAAACAACTCACCCAATACTACACATTCAGGAGGGAGTATAGTCATAACATATTCAACCTAGTCACAGCTTACATGTCTATTATGATGTGGAGGGAGAGGACCCAAAAAGGAAAACAACCCCGAAAAACCCCTGCATCCCCCGTCTCAATCACTATACACTATACACTTTTAGCAACCGTTAATCAGATTATATCATTATCTAGCGTTTCCCTGCTGGATGGAAACAATCAATACATTCCCCCTACAGATACGGTTTGGGAAATGGAACAAGAATCAGAAAAAAAAAACAAATTGAAGTCTACATTTATTCCTCTTGGAGCAAGGGTTTTGCACTTATAGATCCACATACATTCCTTTTGCAAAAGGATCCTATCAAAATCTCCCATCCTGGGGCTGATATTCAATTTATAGATTCCCCTAAATGTCAATCCCTTGGGGTCACTATTGTGAAACTCTTGGTCAGTCCTATGGGCATACAGTCTGAACTGTGGTTATTGACCAGACAAGCCTTACAGTATCATTCGCCAGAAATCCCCTCTTTCAAGATGGACGCTTACGGGAAGCATTCAGAAATGGAGATACTTGCTGGAATGGTATCTCGTATTAAAATTTCTGTGGAGGAAGTTCGAAAATAATTTTTCATAGATTGAGCAACAGCTTACTCTTGCTACATCCCAGGCTTTTCCAGTGCCCGCCGGTAATCCTCCTGCAGACTCTGTTTCAGTTCCCTTGAATCCGCCTGAACCAAGATTACCATTACCTGACAGGTTCAATGGAAATAGGTCTGTTTAGAATTTTCATAAATGCTTGTTATGTGCATTTTTCCCTGATGCTTAGAACATATGCCAGTGAAACTACCAGAGTTGGAGCCATAATATCATTGTTACAAGGTGAACCCCAGGCCTGGGCTCTACGGTTGGTTGATGAGCAGCACGTTGCACTTACCACCATTTACTCACCAATATCACCACCTTGTTTGAGGCCTTATCTGAACTGTATGATAATCCTGGAATAGAAGATACAGCTGAAACAGCTCTTAGGGCCTTACGGCAAGGGAAACGTTCACTAGAGGAATACGTTATGGAATTTAGAGGTTGGGCTGCAGATACTCAGTGGAATGAAGCTGCTTTAAAGAACCAGTTCATATTGGGACTTTCAGAACAGATCAAGGATGAAATTGCCCAAGTAGGGGTCCCAAGTACCTTAAAGGACTTACGAGGCCAAAACCTGTAAAAAAGTAAAGTACCCGCATGTTCTTTCAATGCACAGAGGACGCCATCCGCGCCCTCCGTGCAGTTCCGCCGGGTCCTCTTAGTGACATCGCCCCCCCGTGCGCTCGCGACCCCACAGGCCGGGTCGGGCTCTCCAGCCACTCCTAATATGGCCGCCGGAGCTGGCCGCTCCTGTGCAGTCCGCACTGCCACGAGTGCGGCTGCACAGCTCTAGGGCCAACCCCCCGATCCATGTGATAGTGCGTGGTTCGGAGGGGTTGGCCCCAGAGCTGCGCAGCCGCACTCGTGGAAGTGCGAACTGCGCAGGCGCGGCCAGCTCTGGCGGCCATATTAGGAGTGGCTGGAGAGCCCGACCCGGCCTGTGGGGTCGCGAGCGCACGGGGGGCGATGTCACTAAGGGGACCCGGCGGAACTGCACGGAGGGCGCGGATGCCGTCCTCCGTGCATTTAAAGAACATGCAGGTTCTTTACTTTTTTACAGGTTTTGGCCTCGTAAGTCCTTTAAAGGAATTTATTAGTCTTGCCATTCAAATTGACAGACGTCTCAGAGAAAGAAGACTGGAGAAACTGTTTTCTCAGAAGCTGGACTGGATTCCTCCAAAACCATCACTTCCTCCACTTCCTGCATCCAACACTCCTGTCAATTCTGAGCCTGAACCTATGCAGATAGGTTTCTCTAAATTCTCTTATGCAGAAAGAAATTGTAGGAGAGTAGAAAGATTATGTTTCTATTGTGAGGAGTCTGGACATGTTCTCCAATCATGTCCCAATAAAACAAAGAGGTCGGAAAACTACAACGCTTAACTGAGGTTGAGAGAACTCAGTTAAGCGGTCAGTGTTTCTCTCAAGAAAATAATCTCATTATGTTACCTGTCTCTGTTTTCAGAGGAGAAATTGTGCACAGTTGTCAGGCCTTTGTCGATTGTGGAGCTGTGGGCAATTTCATGGATATTGCGTTAGCTGAGAAATTATCAATTCAGACAACTGCAGTGTCTGAATCGATACACATTACAGCTGTTGATGATTCTGTATTACAACAAGGTCAGGGATTATGGTTGACTTCCGAAGTTGCCCTACAAGTAGGAGCTCTACATTTTGAAACAATGAAGTTCTATTGTCTAAATGTACATTCTTATCCTATTATTCTTGGGTTATCATAGTTAACGAAGCATAATCCAGTGTTTGATTGGCAGACTGGTCAGTTGATCAGTTGGTCTGCCCAGTGTGAAAGGGAGTGTTCACAAAAAATTGTGTTATCTTGTACCAAACTTGTCAAACAAAAATTGCCTTATGTCTATCTAGAATTTTCAGATGTATTTTCTCCACAGGCTGCAGATAAATTACCACCTCATAGACATTATGATTGTGCTATTGATCTATATGCTCTGGCAGTATGCCCCATCGTGGTTGTCTTTATAATTTGACCAGTCCTGAGGAGAAGGTCATGAGGGAGTATATCCAGGATAATTTACAGAAGGGGTTCATCAGAACCTCTTCCTCACCAGCTGTTGCAGGGTTCTTTTTCGTGGAGAAAAAAGATGGTGGTCTAAGACCTTGCATTGATTACAGGGGTCTAAACAAAATTACTGTTAAAAATCGATATCCTTTTCCTTTGATCGATGATCTGTTCTCACAAGTTGTGGGTGCTAAGATCTTTTCTAAGCTGGATCTTAGAGGTTAATACAATCTCGTTCGTATCAGAAAGGATGATGAATGGAAAACTGTCTTTAATACTGAAGATGGTCACTATGAGTATTTGGTCATGCCTTTCAGGTTGTGTAATGGAGCATTACACAACCTGAAAGGCATGACCAAATGCTGTATTCCAGCATTTTGTTAACAATATATTTCGTGAGTACCTTGGGAAATTTATGGTTGTTTATCTTTTTTTTTTAAACATGTTTTATTGAGTTTTTCCGAAAATAAACGTAGTATGAAACAAATTTTCAGGTAGAAATATGACATACAGTGTAAAAGAGCAGTAGCGCACTTCCAGACAGGAGAGCAGCCCAGGTGTACTCAGGGCCAGTCCTCGAGCCCCTCAAAAGGAAGTAAGCTAAAAACTAGAGCACCTGGAGCTCAATGATAAGATCAATATGATCAAATGACAGAGTCTCGGAAAAAATGTCTATTCCAAGGAGACATACACAGCGGCCGTAATACTTCTCCCCAAATACAATGGGGGCCGGTCACGTAATAAAAGTTCTAAGCACAGTACCTCTCTGGGGTGTAACAGAATACTACCCCAATGCAGAAGACGTCTTCTCTACTAAGATCCAGTCCGTCCTGGGGTGGGGGAGAGTCCCTCAGCCCCAGCAAGATTCAAAGCTCGCGCGGGGACGCCAGATCCGTCTCCCTCCTCATCCGCCGGAAGTGATGTCACCGCCTGCGTTCCAAGTGCTTACCAGGCATGTGTCAGCTATTTCCTGAGTAAGGGGACACAGAGGGGACAACCTAATAGTGCAGACTGTGCCGAATGTTGGTTAGCTGCGCAAAAAGAATACACTTACGGACGGATTCTTGATTTTATTCCATGTAGTAAAATATATATCCCGATCCAGATTTCGGCCCTACGCCTTCGTCAGGGGATACATTGGACATATTACAAGGAGTTTATATGGATACAATTAAATGCATAGACCCACGCACCTCCTTCCCAGTTAATTGCCGACAGTACAGGAAGTGAGAAGGGATACATACATATTCAAAACAAAATTGGCACATAGAGAGCAGCATAAAAATGCATGTAAACCTCACTGTACCTAAAAAAAATATACTATATATAAAAAAATATCCTATATATAAAAAAATATATAGGACGCACTGTCCGACTACAAAAAAAGACCTCCACTGTCAATAATTTGAACAATGACTATTTATTCGTCACCACCTTTTCCAGCAATCACCATTCTGTAAAACATGTCATAAATAAAAATGGGGGTATCTTAAAGAGAACCCGTGGTGGGGATCTTAGAGTTAAATCTATACACAGAGGCTGGGTCTGGCTATAGTGCCCAGCCTCTGTTGCTAATTGAATATTCCCTAAATCCCCCCCTGCGCTCTGCACGAGCCCATAAATTACAGCCGCGCTGTCGGGCTCTGTTTACCTTTCTAGAGTCACTCACGCCGCTCCCCCCACCTTCTGCAGAGCGCTGTTCCCTGCGCGAGTCCCTTCTCTCTAATCAGCGGCGAGGGAAGGGACGTGGGCGGGGATCGGCGCTCTGCAGGAGGCGGGGGAGCGGCGTGAGTGGCACTAGAATGGTAAACAGAGCCCGCTGCGACACGCTCAGTGTCGCCAGCGTGGCTGTAATTTATGTACTCGTGCAGAACGCAGGGGGGATTTAGGGAATATTCAACTAGCAACAGAGGCTGGGCACTATAGCCAGACCCAGCCTCTGTGTATAGATTTAACTCTAAGATCCCCACCTCGGGTTCTCTTTAAAGAAAGACCCGGTCATTGGCCCCAATCTTCCCAAAAGACCCCGTATAATTTATAGAAGACCACCTAACATGGCCAGTAGACTAGTAAAAAATTGTGTTACCTTTAACAGGCCCCAAATGTTTCCAGATTTAAAGGGTTTTTTTCCGTGTAAAAAGAGCCATCTCTGTAAGATCTGTGAATTTGGGGGGAGGGTCACAAAAACTTTCACCTGCACCACTAAATGGGTAGTCTATTTGATTATCTGTCCGTGCGGTCTACAGTATGTGGGCCGCACGGGCAGAACTACTAAGAAACGATTTTCTGAACATATTTATAATATTCGACATCCTGATGAGAAATCGCATAGTATCCCCGAGCATTTTGCTGAATGCCATGATAAATCCCCTGAAGGTATAAAGTGCTTTGCTATCGACTGTGTGAAACCCCATTGGAGAGGTGGGAACACTATTAAAACTTTATCTCAGTTAGAAACACGTTGGATTTACCAGCTAGATACACTCAGACTGGGCGGTCTGAATGCTCATATAGATCTTAATTGTTTTATCAAAGATGAATAGTTAGATATACTCTTATACTCATTCTTATCCTTTTTATATTTTACTATATTGTTTTTTATTTTTTTTATATATAGTGTATATATTTTTAGGGACTATATCAGCATACCAACCTCAAAAAGCCATCCCTGTTTAACCCTAACCTTATGAATAATAAGTATGTGGATATTTTTTAACCACTTGAGGACCACAGCCTTTCTACCCCTTAAGGACCAGAGCCTTTTTCTCCATTCAGACCACTGCAGCTTTCACGGTTTATTGCTCGGTCATACAACCTACCACCTAAATGAATTTTACCTCCTTTTCTTGTCACTAATACAGCTTTCTTTTGGTGCTATTTGATTGCTGCTGCGAGTTTTAGTTTTTATTATATTCATCAAAAAAGACATGAATTTTGTCAAAAAAATGATTTGTTGACTTTCTGTGCTGACATTTTTCAAATAAAGTTACATTTCTGTATACATTTTTGTCCAAATTTATTCTGCTACATGTCTTTGATAAAAAAAAATCCATTCAGTATATATTTATTGGTTTGGGTAAAAGTTATAGCGTTTACAAACTATGGTGCCAAAAGTGAATTTTCCCATTTTGAAGCATCTCTGACTTTTCTGACCACCTGTCATGTTTCATGAGGTGCTAAAATTCCAGGATAGTATAATTACCCCCCAAATGACCCCATTTTGGAAAGACATCCCAAAGTATTCACTGAGAGGCATGGTGAGTTCATAGAAGATTTTATTTTTTGTCACAAGTTAGCGGAAAATGACACTTTGTGACAAAAAAAAAAAGTTGCCATTTCTTCTAACTTGCGACCAAAAAAAATTAAATCTGCCACGGACTCACTATGCTCCTCTCTGAATACCTTGAAGTGTCTACTTTCCAAAATGGGGTCATTTGTCGGGTGTGTTTACTGTCCTGGCATTTTGGGGGGTGCTAAATTGTAAGCACCCCTGTAAAGCCTAAAGGTGCTCATTGGACTTTGGGCCCCTTAGCGCAGTTAGGCTGCAAAAAAGTGCCACACATGTGGTATCGCCATACTCAAGAGAAGTAGTATAATGTGTTTTGGGGTGTATTTTTACACATACCCATGCTGGGTGGGAGAAATATCTCTGTAAATGACAAGTAAGCGGAAATTGATTTTAATCGTTTTTTTTTCACAAAGTGAAATTTTCTGCTAACTAGTGACAAAAAATAAAATTTTCTATGAACTCACCATACTCCTAACGGAATACCTTTGGGTGTCTTCTTTCTAAAATGTGGTCATTTGTGGGGTTCCTATACTGCCCTGGCATTTTAGGGGCCCTAAACCGTGAGGAGTAGTCTTGAAACCAAATGTCGCAAAATGACCTGTGAAATCCTAAAGGTACTCATTAGACTTTGGGCCCCTTAGCGCACTTAGGGTGCAAAAAAGTGCCACACATGTGGTACTGCTGTACTCAGGAGAAGTAGTATAATGTGTTTTGTTGTGTATTTTTACACATACCCATGCTGGGTGGGAGAAATATCTCTGTAAAAGACAATTTTTTGATTTTTTTTACACACAATTGTCCATTTACAGAGAGATTTCTCCCACCCAGCATGGGTATGTGTAAAAATATACCCCAAAACACATTATACTACTTCTTCTGAGTACGGCGATACCACATGTGTGACACTTTTTTGCAACCTAGGTGAGCTAAGGGGCCTAACGTCCTATTCACAGGTCATTTTGAGGCATTTGGATTCTAGACTACTCCTCACGGTTTAGGGCCCCTAAAATGCCAGGGCAGTATAGGAACCCCACAAGTGACCCCATTTTAGAAAGAAGACACCCCAAGGTATTCTGTTAGGAGTATGGTGAGTTCATAGAAGATTTTTTTTTGTCACAAGTTAGCGGAAAATGACACTTTGTGAAAAAGAAAACAATACAAATCAATTTCCGCTAACTTGTGACAAAAAATTAAATCTTCTATGAACTCGTCATACACCTAACAGAATACCTTGGGGTGTCTTCTTTCTAAAATGGGGTCACTTTTGGGGTTCCTATACTGCCCTGGCATTTTAGGGGCCCTAAACCGTGAGGAGTCGTCTTGAACCCAAATGTCTCAAAATTACCTGTGAAATCCTAAAGGTACTCATTGGACTTTGGGCCCCTTAGCGCAGTTAGGCTGCAAAAAAGTGCCACACATGTGGTACTGCCGTGCTCAGAAGTAGTATAATGTGTTTTGTGGTGTATTTTTACATATACCCATGCTGGGTGGGAGAAATATCTCTGTAAATGACACATTTTTGATTTTTTTTACACACAATTGTCCATTTACAGAGATATTTCTCCCACTCAGCATGGGTATGTGTAAAAATACACCCCAAAACACATTATACTACTTCTCCTGAGTATGGCAATACGACATGTCTGACACTTTTTTTGCAGCCTAGGTGCGCTAAGGGGCCCAACGTCCTATTCACAGGTCATTTTGAGGCATTTGTTTTCTAGACTACTCCTCACGGTTTAGGGCCCCTAAAATGCCAGGGCAGTATAGGAACCCCACAAGTGACCCCATTTTAGAAAGAAGACACCCCAAGGTATTCCGTTAGGTGTATGGTGAGTACATAGATGATTTTATTTTTTGTCACAAGTTAGTGAAAAATGACACTTTGTGAAAAAAACAATAAAAATACATTTCCGTTAACTTTTGACAAAGAATAAAATCTTCTATGAACTCGTCATACACCTTGGGGTGTCTTTTTTCTAAAAAGGGGTCACTTGTGGGGTTCCTATACCGGCCTGGCATTTTACGGGCCCAAAACCGTGAGTAGTCTGGAAACCAAATGTCTCAAAATGACTGTTCAGGGGTATAAGCATCTGAAAATTTTGATGACAGGTGGTCTATGAGGAGGCGAATTTTGTGGAACCGGTCATGAGCAGGGAGGCCTTTTAGATGGATAGGAGTGCTAGGGGGGTGACAGGAGGTAATTGATGGGTGTCTCAGGGGATGGTTAGAGGGAAAAATAGATGCAATTAATGCACTGGGGAGGTGATCGGAAGGGGGTCTTAGGGGGATCTGAGGGTTTGGCCAAGTGATCAGGAGCCCACACAGGGCAAATAAGGGCCTTATCTGATGGGTAGGTGTGCTAGGGGGTGACAGGTGGTGAGGTGATAGGAGGTGATTGATGGGTGTCTTAAGGTGTGATTAGTGGGGGAATAGATGCAAGCAATGCACTGGCGAGGTGATCAGGGCTGGGGTCTGAGGGCGTTCTGAGGGTGTGGGCGAGTGATTGGGTGCCCTAGGGGCAGATATGGGTCTAATCTGATGGGTAGCAGTGACAGGTGGTGACAGGGGGTGGTTGATGGGTAATTAGTGGGTATTTAGAGGAGAGACCAGATGTAAACAATGCACTTGGGAGGTGATCTGATGGTGGGTCTGCAGGCGATCTGATGGTGTGGGTGGGTGATCAGATTGCCTGCAAGGGACAGGTTAGGGGCTGATTGATGGGTGGCAGTGGCACGGGGTGATTGATGGGTGGCAGTGACAGGGGGTGATTGATGGGTGATTGATAAGTGATTGACAGGTGATTAGTGGGTTATTACAGGGAAGAACAGATGTAAATAATGCACTGGCGAATTGATAAGGGGGGGGGGGTCTGAGGGCAATGTGAGCGTGTGGGCGGGTGATTGGGTGCCCGCAAGGGCCAGATTAAGGTCTGATCTGATGGGTAACAGTGACAGGTGGTGATAGGGGGTGATTGATGGGTAATTAGTAGGTGATTAGAGGAGAGAACAGATGTAAACAATGCACTTGGGAGGTGATCTGACGGCGGGTTTGCAGGCGATCTGATGGTGTGGGTGGGTGATCAGATTGCCCGCAAGGGGCAGGTTAGGGGCTGATTGATGGGTGGCAGTGACAGGGGGTGATTGATGGGTGATTGACAGGTGATCAGGGGAGTGATTGGGTGTAAACAGTGGTCTGGGAGGTGGGCAGGGGGGGTCTGAGGGGTGCTGTGGGTGATCGGGGGGCAGGGGGGGGAGATCAGTGTGCTTGGGTGCAGACTAGGGTGGCTGCAGCCTGCCCTGGTGGTCCCTCGGACACTGGGACCACCAGGGCAGGAGGCAGCCTGTATAATACACTTTGTATACATTACAAAGTGTATTATACACTTTGTAGCGGTGATTGTGGGGTTAACAACCCGCCGGCGCTTCCGAACTGCTGGTGGGTTGTCGTCGCGGGTGGGTGGAGCTAGTTGCCGGGGAAGCGCGCGTCATCAATGACGTGATCGCTCCCCTGGCATGCCGAAAGGACGCAACGCCCTTGGGCCTTTCGGCGTCCACTTTGCCGCCGCCCATCGGCTGTGGGCAGTCGGCAAGTGGTTAAAAAAGTGGTTCTGGTGGAATTGAGTGATATTGGTATCAAACATAACTGATATGCCAGATCAAATTTCACCAAGAATGAACATTTGTTACTACAAGAGATGGGTAAAGATGGGACGTATGTTGTAAAACCAGCAGATAAGGGGGGGGGGGGGGGGGTCTGGGAAAAAGACGCTTATGATAATGAGATCCAACAGCAATTGAATGATATTGACACTTATAAACCATTAAGAGGTGACCCTACCATCACATATAGAGATGAATTGGAATTCCTATTAAGGGATGGTTATCTATTGGCAAGGTTATCTCCTCCATGGGTTTTAATTATCATCTGTATGCAGATGACACCCAGATCTACCTCCACACCCCTGACATATCCACCACTACCATGGACAAGGTCTCCTCCTGTCTATCAGCCATTTCCTCCTGGATGTCCGCTAGGTTCCTGAAACTAAACCTAGACAAAACGGAATTTATGATCTTCCCACCCCGGACATCCATAAACCTCCCAGATGTGCATGTCACTGTTAACCACTCTACCATTCACCCTACCTCTCAAGCCCGCTGTCTGGGTGTCACCCTGGACTCCGCACTCTCCTTCACTCCCCACATCCAAAACCTCACAAAGTCCTGCAACTTCCACCTTCGTAACATCTGTAAGATTCGCCCTTTCCTGACCTCTGCCACCACCAAACTCCTCATCCATGCCCTCATAATTTCCTGCCTTGACTACTGCAATGCCCTGCTGTCTGGTCTCCCTATGACCGGAACAGCCCCACTGCAGTCCATCATGAATGCAGCAGCCAGAATTATCCACTGCTCCCATCGCTCCACCACGGCGGATCCCCTCCTTGAATCCCTTCACTGGCTTCCTATCCAGTCCAGAATCATCAGATTCAAGATACTGTGTCTGACCTACAAATCTGTCCACAAAACCTGTCCAACCTACATTTCCGATCTTACTCAGAGGTACACACCTAGCCGCTCACTCCGCTCTTCCAATGAACTTCGCCTAACCGCCCCCCACACCACCCAGTCCCATGCACGCCTCCAGGACTTCTCAAGAGCTGCTCCAACACTATGGAACTCCCTACCTCCACTCATTAGGGCAGCCCCCTCCTTCAACATCTTCAAGAAAGCCCTCAAAACTCACCTTTTCACTCTGGCCTACTACCCCTCACAAGTGCTCTAAACCCACAGCTGAACTCTGGTCCCCTACCTTCCGTGTCCTTACCTCTCCCTCTAGATTGTAAGCCTTTGGGCAGGGTCCTCTTCCTTTTGTGTCCTACCTGATCATGCACCTCCATTACTGCGAACCCATGCTATGCATCTGAGTGAACCTAACTTGCCTAATCTCCATGCTCCCCTCCAGTGACTAAGCATTACCTTGTACTCATACTGTGCTGCATGATCTGGTCTTTCTTGTATTCAGGTATTGTCATTTTGCTGTATGTCACCCCTAAATATTGTATGTATCCCTATTTATTGTCCAGCGCTGCGTAATATGTTGGTGCTTTATAAATACAATAAATAAATGGTTTTACACGAGGTATCTTGACTCAAAAGGAATTTGATTAATTAAATATCAAATATCCTAGAAGGCCAGTGATATATGCACTCCCCAAATTGCATAAAAATCAGGAGGCCCCACCCGGTAGGCCCATTGTGTCGGGTATTCACATGGTGACCTATCGGGTGGGAGAATATCTTGATCAATTTCTTCAGCCCTTGGTAGCAACCATCCCGGCCTTTCTAAACTATTTCGAACTAATTTTGGTTTGAACAGCGTTTTTACAGCCAAGAACGCGGAGTAGCTATGGGGGCAAAACATGCTCCCAGTGTAGCAAACCTATATATGTCAGCTTGGGAGGAACAACACCTTGGGGAGCTTTAAAGGGGGACCAATAATATCCTGGAAAAGGTTTATCAATGACTGTCTGTTTTTTGGGGAGAGAGATGAGGAGTAGCTACTCTCATTTATCTCCCATATTAACGACAATCATTGGAACTTACAATTTGAGGTCTCATATAGTTTGACATCAGCAAATTTTTTAGATTTGAATATATTTTTAGCAGATGGCTTGTGGAGAACAAAATGTTTCTTTAAGGGAACAGATCGAAATTCTTATATTAGCTTTTAAAGCTGCCACTACCGCCCATGGCTTAACAATGCCCCTAGAGGACAATTTTGTAGAATCATGAGAAATTGTTCCTATGAAACCGATTACTGCGATCAGTCCCAGATCATAGAAGATCGTTTTTTATCTAAGGGATATGATCCAGACATTATACGTAGGGAAAGAATGAAGGTCCTGCAGGAAGGACGCACTGTCCGACACAGTGGTCTAAGGAGCTTTGGGCCCCGATGCAAGTTTTACATTGGGGCCCCCCAAGCACTCTATACATAACAATTAATACGGCACACCAAGATCTGCCAATGGCGACTACAGTGTCAGAGGTGCAAGAAGGGGATGGGGAACAGTTTGTTATTGATTTCCACTATTCAAAATGTCTGTAGAAGTGATTATTATGAGCACAGGACCAATAGAGAGCTAATACTGTAGTTGAGGCAGGACCCTTCGGTGCCCCTCTGACCCAAGGGCCCTGATGCGGTTGCTACCTCTGCAACTCCTATTGCTACGCCCCTGGTCCGACTACAAAAAAAGACCTCCACTGTGTAACGATTGGTGTCAACACGCAGAGAGAATCTGATTATTGGTGAGCTGCAGACTCACCAGTAATACAGATATACACCAGATTATGAATGATCTGCAGAATCACTAATAATCCAGGTATGTCTAACCTCTGGACACCTGAGGTGTGAGTGTATGGTGTAACAGTAACACTTTGAGAGTAAACCGCCAGAGGAACTGGTGGCAGTAAAGAGGAGGATATTCACCCCTGGCTGTGGGTGAATTCCTTAGGCCAAATTCTCCCTAGGAGAGGGGCCTAGGCCTGCCTGCAGGAAGCCCTGCTGCTAATAAGCACAACGGGATAAGGAAGTACAAGGGTACAGTGCTAGTCTTGGGTGTGTGGTCCGTAGTTACAACACCCCGGAACTAGTCTATAACATAACATAGTATTAACACAGTTTCCTAAGCTTGGGTGTGAGGTCTGTAGTCACAACACCCTAGAACTGGTCTAAAGCACAACATAGAACTGACACAGTATGCTAGTCTTGGGTGTGAGGTCCGTAGTCACAACACCCTGGAACTGGTCTAAAGCATAACATAGAACTGACACAGTAACCTAGCCTTGGGTGTGAGGTCCGTAGTCACAACACCCCGGAACTGGTCTAAAGCATAACATAGAACTGACACAGTATCCTAGTCTTGGGTGTGAGGTCCCCTCCCCCCCCCCCCCGGAGAGGTGGGCTCCGGACACTTCCCACCAGGCTTCCCAGGATGTAAGTCATGAAACTCTTTCCTCAACTCATCTGCGTGCATGCGGCACTCTGGTACCCAAGTTCTATCCCCCACACCATAACCTTTCCAGTGTACCAAATATTGCACAGAATTTTGCACCAGCCGGGAGTCCAGAATCTTCTCAACCTCATACTCAGGTTGATCATCAATCAATACAGGAGGGGGGGGGGGGAGTGGAATCCACCTGCACTGCCGGCTTGAGCAATGACACGTGGAATGATCTTACACCACACATACTGGTAGGAAGATCAACGGCATAGGTGACAGCATTAATTCTCTTGGTGACTGGAAATGGCCCCACAAATCTAGGCCCTAATTTGGGTGACAGTTGTTTCAATGCCAGATGCCGCGTAGACACCCAGACCAAATCTCCTGGTGAAAAGTCCCCTTCAGCAGCGCGTCTCTTGTCGGCCTGCTTTTTCTGAGACTTGAAAGCCTTTCCCAAATTTGTTTTTACCAAAGCCCAAATTTGTTTTAACGCCAGCTGCCAATCCTCCAATGCTGGGAAAGGAGTGGATGCCACTGGCAGAGGAGCAAACTTAGAGGACCTTCCCGAGACCACCTGAAAAGGGGAAAACCCAGAGGAAGAACTTTTCAGGTTATTGTGCGCAAACTCTGCGAAAGGTAAAAATTTTACCCAGTCAGTTTATGCATCAGCCACGTAGCATCTGAGAAACTGTTCCATGGATTGGTTGATCTTCTCAGTCTGGCCATTCGTTTGTGGGTGGTAGCCTGATGAAAATGAAAGATCCATGCCCATAGACTGACAAAATGCCCTCCAGAACATAGATGCAAATTGGACTCCCCTGTCTGACACTACATTTTGCGGAATGCCATGCAGCCGGAAAATGTGCAGGATGAAGAGGTTAGCCAGCTCTTGAGCGGAGGGGAGTCCCTTCAGAGGGACAAAATGGGCCATCTTGCTGAATCTGTCTACCACCACCCAGATGACAGTCATGCCTTCAGATCTGGGGAGTTCACCCACAAAATCCATGGACAGATGCGTCCACGGTTCATTTGGAACCGGCAGAGGCTGCAAGGTTCCCACCGGAGCCTGTCGGGAAGGTTTGCTCCTAGCACACACAGCACACTCTCTCACAAACTCCTTACAGTCAGTGGCCAAGGATGGCCACCACGCACACCTGGCAAGGAGATCCTGTGTCCTGGTGGCCCCTGGATGACCAGCATTCTTATGGGAGTGAAACAGCTGCAAGAGCTGTAAGCGAAAGGGCAGGGGCACAAATAACACTCCCTCGGGCTTTTCTTCTGGGACATCCTGCTGATATGGGGCCAAGGTGGCAGCCCAATCCGTCCAGGTTTCTGTGGCTGCCAAAACCACCTTCCGAGGCAGAATAGTATTGGGTGCCGAAGGCTGTGCCGTCTCGGGTTCAAAACACCTGGACAAGGCATCAGCCTTAACGTTTTTACTACCAGGAGTATACGTAATTACAAAAGAGAATCTGGAAAAGAACAGTAACCACCGGGCCTGTCGGGGACTGAGTCTCTTAGCGTTCTCAATGTACTCCAAGTTTTTGTGATCGGTGTAAACTGTAATAACATGTTCTGCTCCTTCTAACCAATGTCGCCATTCCTCAAAGGCTAACTTGATGGCCAGGAGTTCTCGATTGCCTATATCGTAGTTTCTATCCGCTGGGGAAAACCTACGGGAAAAGTAGGCGCATGGGTGAAGTTTACCCTGCAAACCGGAACGCTGAGACAGCACAGCCCCCACCCCCACCTCAGAGGCATCACCCTCTATTATGAAGGGGAAGGTGACATCGACGTGTCTCAGAATAGGAGCGGAACAGAACAGTTTTTTTAGGGTACCAAAAGCCATGAGAGCTTCCTCGGACCAGTGGTAAGTATCAGCCCCTTTCTTAGTAAGACTAGTGAGGGGCGCAACCACTGTAGAGTACCCCTTAATAAATCTCCTGTAGTAATTCGCAAAACCCAGTAATCTCTGGAGGGCCTTCAGACCTACAGGCTGTGGCCAGTCCAGTACAGCAGAGACTTTTCCAGGGTCCATGAAGAGGCCCGAGGTAGATATTACATACCCCAAAAAAGCAACAGAGGTCACCTCAAAAATGCACTTTTCCAGTTTGGCGTACAGTTGATTCTGTCTTAGTCTTTCCAGCACATACTTGACATGTCTCCGATGTTCGGCAAGAGTGGCTGAAAAGACCAGTATATCATCAAGATACACTAAAGCAAATTTACCCAAAATTGGTCTGAAAACCTCGTTAATTAGCTCTTGGAAGACGGCCGGGGCGTTGCACAACCCGAAGGGCATCACTATGTACTCGTAATGCCCATCGGGTGTATTAAAGGCCGTCTTCCACTCGTCACTGTCCCTAATACGCACCAGGTTGTATGCACACCTTAAGTCCAATTTCGAGAAAATGTTAGCGTTGGTGATCTGGGAAAATAAATCGTCAATCAGAGGTAGTGGGTAACGATTTTTTACAGTGATCTTATTTAGACCTCGATAGTCTATGCAGGGACGGAGGCCACCATCTTTTTTCTTCACAAAAAAGAACCCAGCGCCCGCAGGTGACCGGGAGGGGCGGATAAAACCCTTAGCTAAATTTTCTTTGATGTACTCCTGCATTGCCAACTTCTCTGGCCCGGAAAGGTTATAAAGGTGACCCCTAGGGGGCATACAACCAGATCTTAAATCAATAGGACAATCAAAGGAACGGTGAGGGGGAAATCTGTCTGCTGATTTAGGACAAAATACATCAGCGAAATCTTTATACTGCTCTGGCAATCCTTCCACCTGAATTCTGGTGTTACCCATGGTTAACTTCGCCAAACAATGATGATAACAGCGGGTAGACCAGCTCGTTAGCTGACCAGAGGTCCAATCAATCTGAGGGGCGTGAAGGCGCAACCATGGCAGACCAAGGATGATGGTGGAAGTTGCCATTCGTAACACAAAAAAACTGCAGACTCTCTCTATGTAAAAACCCTATGGTGACCCCCAACTCCAGAGTCTGAGACAGAGGGTATTTACTCTGCAGAGGAGAGTCATCCACCGCAGTAACTAACACTTTATGACCCAATGGGACAATAGGAATTCCCAGTCTTTGAGCAAAATCATAGTCAATAAAATTGGCAGCCGAGCCGGAGTCGAGAAAGGCCTCAGTAGAAACTGTCTGGTCTTCCCATGAGATGGTGCATGGGAGGAGCAGTCGATCGTCTTTGAGAGGTAAACTCTGTTCGCTTAGGGTGTTACCTCTGACCACTCCTAAGCGACAGCGTTTCCCGACTTCTTGGGACAGTTCTGTGCTAAATGACCCTCCTCTGCACAGTACAAGCAGAGCTGCTCAGTCTTTCTACGAGTCTGCTCGACCCGGGACAATTTTGAACGTCCAATCTGCATGGGTTCAGGGGGAGGTGAGGTAGGTGGCGAGGAAGCGTAGGAAACCTATCTCACACTACTCCTACCCCGACTTTGTCTCTGATACCGTAGGCGACGGTCTACTCTGATTGCAAGTGAAATGGCTTCATCAATGGTTTTAGGTTCAGGATATCCTAACATCAGATTAGACACTGCATCTGATAATACTGACAAAAAACAATCCAACAATGCAAATGAGCCCCATCTAGCTGACACTGCCCACTTCCTGAACTCTGCTGCATAAGTTTCTACCGAATCTTTGCCTTGCCGCAACATCTTGAGCTTCCGCTCAGCGGTCGAGGCAGAGTCCGGATCATCGTAAATTATGGCCATAGCTTTGAAAAATTCCTCCACAGAGGTCAGGGCCCCATCACCTGGCGGAAGACCATATGCCCAGGTCTGGGAATCCCCAGTCAACAGTGTCTTAATGAAGGTAATTCTCTGGGCCACAGTACCTGAAGCATTAGGTCTCAACTCAAAGTAAGATAACACTCGATTTTTAAAGTTTCGAAAGTCAGATCTATGACCAGAAAACTTCTCAGGCACAGGCATACGTAAGTCTGTAACAAGAGGGGATCGCATTGTGTTAACAGTCGTCTGAAGGGCTTGTATAGACCCAGACAGAGCATTAATTTGGGTCTGATGACTATCCAGCACGCTGATGCAATTCTCCACCGAGGTGGTGAGTGCAAGCAGACGACTGTCAAGTGCGTCCATATTGTTTTGGTCTGCCGTTCTGTAACGATTGGTGTCAACACGCAGAGAGAATCTGATTATTGGTGAGCTGCAAACTCACCAGTAATGCAGATATACACCAGATTACGAATGATCTGCAGAATCACTAATAATCCAGGTATGTCTAACCTCTGGACACCTGAGGTGTGAGTGTATGGTGTAACAGTAACACTTTGAGAGTAAACCGCCAGAGGAACTGGTGGCAGTAAAGAGGAGGATATTCACCCCTGGCTGTGGGTGAATTCCTTAGGCCAAAGGCTCCCTAGGAGAGGGGCCTAGGCCTGCTTGCAGAAAGCCCTGCTGCTAATAAGCACAACGGGATAAGGAAGTACAAGGGTACAGTGCTAGTCTTGGGTGTGTGGTCCGTAGTTACAACACCCCGGAACTAGTCTATAACATAACATAGTATTAACACAGTTTCCTAAGCTTGGGTGTGAGGTCCGTAGTCACAACACCCTGGAACTGGTCTAAAGCATAACATAGAACTGACACAGTAACCTAGTCTTGGGTGTGAGGTCCGTAGTCACAACACCCCGGAACTGGTCTAAAGCATAACATAGAACTGACACAGTATCCTAGTCTTGGGTGTGAGGTCCGTAGTCACAACACCCTGGAACTGGTCTAAAGCATAACATAGAACTGACACAGTAACCTAGTCTTGGGTGTGAGGTCCGTAGTCACAACACCCCGGAACTGGTCTAAAGCATAACATAGAACTGACACAGTATCCTAGTCTTGGGTGTGAGGTCCGTAGTCACAACACCCTGGAACTGGTCTAAAGTATTTGCAACGGCAGACGATGTGAGACTGAGGGACAAGTGGTTATATAGTGCAGCGCTGGCCAGCGCCGCCCAGTCCCTTCCAGCCAATCCGCATACCTCCTTGGATCAGCTGACCAGCAGGGTCAGCTGATCCCTCTCTGCTTCCCATAAAGCTTCTCTCTTGCCGCGCGCGCGTGTATTCCTCACCCTATGTGCACAGGAAGGCTGTATCACATCAGACACATGTCGCCGCGCGTAAACTGCCGGAGTGGATGTGGAAACAGCCGCCACGCCGTCAGAGCACGCGGCGGCCATTCCGCAATCCTTTACACACTGTCAATAATTTGAACAATGACTATTCATTCGTCACCACTTTTTTCAGCAATCACCATTCTGTAAAACATGTCATAAATAAAAATTGGGGTATCTTAAAGAAAGACCCGGTTATTGGCCCTAATCTCCCCAAACATGGGCCAATAGATTGGTAACAAATTGTGTTACCTTTAACAGGCCCCAAATGTTTCCAGATTTAAAAGGGGTTTTTCCATGTAAAAAGAGCCATCTCAGTAAGATCTGTGAATTTGGGGGGAGGATCACGAAAACTTTCACCTCCCGGTTTATTGGTAGGAAATTTAAAATTAACCAATTTCTCACCTGCACCACTAAATGAGTGGTCTATATGATTATCTGTCCGTGCGGTCTACAGTATGTGGGCCGCACTGGCAGAACTACTAAGAAACGATTTTCTGAACATATTTATAATATTCGACATCCTGATGAAATGGAGAGCCACCTCTTAGTTTTTTAGTGCAACTTGAAATAAGGAGCCAGCTGTATTGAATTTGGACCTCATACACAACACATTTTAAATCCGCTGTCTCTTGCACATATAAATATTTTATTTGTTGCCTTGGCTGTTACTTGCTATGACATTGACATTTAAAAAAAGACACAATTTAAAAATACTACCTGGCCAGGAGTGCTAATGATACTTCTAAAGGGGCCTAACCAACTCAATTGTGCGGTGCGATCGCCCAGCCGAAGCCTATGCTGAAAGCAGCGCACTGAGTCTGGTTATATTGGGCCCTCTGCCACCACCAATACACCAAACACTTTGAGATGTTGTTCCTATGGAATATGCTCCACCCGTGGGATCTAACAAGGCTCTTTTTTATGTCTCCAAATTGCTTCACTGTGAGCTGATATACACGTATACTGGGAGTTGAAGAAATTGTGGGCTTGCATTGATGTAAGAGATCCTAGGTACACAGCGCTATTGTCAAATGCTGAAGCTTGTATCTATCCTACGAAGCAGCTGCCTCTACAGCTTCTGTACTTGCGTGGTAGGTGGTGAGCTCCTGCTCACATAATGCTTCGACTGGCAGTGCACTGGGTCAGGCATCCATTCAGCCAAGCAGACACTTTTTCCCTCCAAGAGCTCCGTGGGTGGTGGAAGCCGTTGTGGGATCTCAGTGAGGTGGTTGGATTGGTTGGAGTACAGCTCAGCAGGCCGGCGTATCCTCGTGGTGGTGAGCCAGCGCGAGCACTCCGGCGGTAGCCACACCCACCGACGCGTTTCGCCCCGCCCACTGGGCTTTCTCAAGGTAGCGAGTGTGGATGGTCTGACTGTACCACCTCTTATGCTGCCACATCATTACTCCGCCTTTAGCTCAATGTTTCCATGGTGAATAACGGATATACATTCTTGTGCTTTATGCAACAGAGGTCGGAATTCCATTCCTCTCAAACTGCCACCTGGTTGGACAGATACCCAAGGAGAGAGGGGATGTTCCCCTGTGGCTCATGCGTCAATTGCAGATATGCTGAGAGAAGTAGAAGCTTTACAAACCACGATGGCACGGTGTCGTTTGAAATAAGAGACAATATTAATTGCAACTCAACACGAGTAATATATGCTATTAGATGTCCTTGCAATCTCTTATACATAGGAAAGACAAAAAATCGCTTAAGCAGACGCATAGGTGACCATGTGGGTAACATCCGTAATGGAGACATGGACAGTCCTTTGGGTAAGCATTTTAAAGATCATCATAATGGAAAATCGGATGGTCTTACATTTAAGGGCATTATAAAACAACATATCCCCTTTCGGGGTGGCGACATTGAAAAGGAACTACGGTATATAAAATTGAGCAAACATGGATCTACCGTTTAGGAACATTATCGCCCAAGGGATTAAACACAGATTTGAATCTGGCCTATTTTTTGTGAATGAACTTTAAATATGAAGCAGATGATATGATAATAGCAATCTAGTGAAAGCTACACAGCATGTCTACATAATATAGTTGATACAACTTATATGAGGCAGAATTCCTTATAGTAAGTAAAAAGAGGTAAGCTCTTTATTATGCAGCTTTAATCTCTGTCGCTTTAAAGCACAAGAATGTATATCCGTTATTCACCATGGAAACATTGAGCTAAAGGTGGAGTAATGACGTGGCAGCATAAGAGGTGGTACAGTCAGACCATCCACACTCGCTACCTTGAGAAAGCCCCGTGGGTGGGGCGAAACGCGCCGGTGGGCGTGGCTACCGCCGGAGTGCTCGCGCTGGCTCACCACCACGAGGATACGCCGGCCTGCTGAGCTGTACTCCAACCAATCCAACCACCTCACTGAGATCCCACAACGGCTTCCACCACCCACGGAGCTCTTGGAGGGGAAATGTGTCTGCTTGGCTGAATGGATGCCTGACCCAGTGCACTGCCGGTCGAAGCATTATGTGAGCAGGAGCTCACCACCTACCACGCAAGTACAGAAGCCGTAGAGGCAGCTGCTTCGTAGGATAGATACAAGCTTCAGCATTTGACAATAGCGCTGTGTACCTAGGATCTCTTACATCATTGCAAGCCCACAATTTCTTCAACTCCCAGTATACGTGTATATCAGCTCACAGTGAAGCAATTTGGAGACATAAAAAAGAGCCTTGTTAGATCCCACGGGTGGAGCATATTCCATAGGAACAACATCTCACAGTGTTTGGTGTATTGGTGGTGGCAGAGGGCCCAATATAACCAGACTCAGTGCGCTGCTTTCAGCATAGGCTTCGGCTGGGCGATCGCACCGCACAGTTGAGTTGGTTAGGCCCCTTTAGAAGTATCATTAGCACTCCTGGCCAGGTAGTATCTTTAAATTGTGTCTGTTTTTAAATGTCAATGTCATAACAAGTAACAGCCAAGGCAACAAATAAAATATTTATATGTGCAAGAGACAGCGGATTTAAAATGTGTTGTGTATGAGGTCCAAATTCAATACAGCTGGCTCCTTATTTCAAGTTGCACTAAAAAACTAAGAGGTGGCTCTCCATTTCCAGTTGTTTGTTCATCCTGATGAGAAATCGCATAGTATCCCCGAGCATTTTGCTGAATGCCATGATAAATCCCCTGAAGGTATAAAGTGCTTTGCTATCGACTGTGTGAAACCCCATTGGAGGGGTGGGAACACTATTGATTATCTGTCCGTGCGGTCTACAGTATGTGGGCCGCACGGGCAGAACTACTAAGAAATGATTTTCTGAACATATTTATAATATTCAACATCCTGATGAGAAATCACATAGTATCCCCGAGCATTTTGCTCAATGCCATGATAAATCCCCTGAAGGTATAAAGTGCTTTGCTATCGACTGTGTGAAACACCATTGGAGGGGTGGGAACACTATTAAAACTTTATCTCAGTTAGAAACACGTTGGATACACTCAGACTGGGCGGTCTGAATGCTCATATAGATCTTAATTGTTTCATCAAAGATTAATAGTTAGATATACTTTTATACTCATTCTTATCCTTTTTATATTTTATTATATTATTTTTTTTTTTATATATATATAGTATATATATATATTTTTTTTTAGGGACTTCCTTCTGTACAGTGGGTTTTAAATGCATTTTTATGCTGCTCTCTATGTGCCAATTTTGTATTGAATATGTATGTGTCCCTTCTCACTTCCTGTATTGTCGGCAATAAACTTGGAAGGAGATGGGTGGGTCTATGCATTTAATTGTATCTGTATAAACTCCTTGTAATATGTACAATGTATCCCCTGACGAAGGCGTAGGGCCAAAATCCGGATCGGGATATATATTTTACTACATGGAATAAAATCAGGAATCCGTCCGTAAGTGTATTCTTTTTGCGCAGCTAACCAACATTCGGCACAGTTTGCACTATTAGGTTGTCCCCTCTGTGTCCCCTTACTCAGGATATAGCCGACACACACCTGGTAAGCACTTGGAACGCAGGCGGTGACATCACTTCCGGCGGATGCCGAGGGAGACGGATCTGGCGTCCCCACGCAAGCTTTGAGTCTTGCTGGGGCTGAGGGACTCTCCCCCACCCCGGGTCGGACTGGATCTTAGTAGAGAAGACATCTTCTGCATTGGGGTAGTATTCTGTTACACCCCAGAGAGGTACTGTGCTTAGAACTTTTATTACGTGAACGGCCCCCATTGTATTTGGGGAGATGTATTACGGCCGCTGTGTATGCCTCCTTGGAATAGACATTTTTTCCGAGACTCTGTCATTTGATCATATTGATCTGATCATTGAGCGCCAGGTGCTCTAGTTTTTAGCTTACTTCCTTTTGAGGGGCTCGAGGACTGGCCCTGAGTACACCTGGGCTGCTCTCCTGTCTGCCAGTGCGCTACTGCTCTTTTACACTGTATTTCTCCCTATAGGTCCTGGTACAGTTAGCAGAATGGTGGACATTTTTGATTACAGACTCAATCACACTATTGATGCTGATATGTTTTGTTGTGATGATCCAATTGTGAATGGTGATTTAGAAAGTACTTTTTTCGAATTTACAGATTATATTAATGAAGGAACTCACCTTAAATGCGAGGTTTGTACTTTAGAATCAGAATCAGATTTAGAATCTTTATTTTCGCCAAGCACGACTGGGTCGTGCTCGGAATTGGTTTTGGCACATACAGGATACAAGTAGTATAGGGCACACAGAGTACGTCAGAAGGATCGACACTAAATCACACATTGCATACAGAGAAAGCAGGATAGGGCATACAGAATACCTCAGAAGGATCAACAGCACTATATCACACCTTACATACAGAGAAAGCATGCAAGCGAAAATCACGCAATTTTCCATAATTACAAAAAACTCATATTATCGCTGGGCTTGGCGCAGGTATGTATATGTGCGACGGCAAAAACATAATCACGTTGTAGTGGGGAGTGCGTGGAGAGAGTTCAGTGAGTTGACAGCTGAGGGGAAGAAGCTGTTTCTGTGTCTAGTGGTCCTGGTGTAGATGGACCGATACCTCCGGCCCAAAGGAAGCTGGCTGAATAACCGGTGAGGGGTCATTTGCAATCCTCAAAGCTCTGGAGCGCAGCCTTGAGTGGTAGAGGAGGTCCAGAGCAGGTAGCGGTTTACCGATAATTCTCTCAACTGATCTGATGACCCTTTGCAATTTGTGTCTGTTGCTAGCGGAGGAGCGCTAGCGGAGGAGCTGGCATACCAGACTAGAATGGAAGAGCAGAGGACAGATTCAATCGTAGCGGAGTAGAAGCTGGTCAGAAGTTTTGGGGACATACCAAACTTCTTCAGTTGGCGGAGAAAGAATAACCTCTGCTGGGCTTTCCTCTGAGTGGAGGAGGTGTTTGCCTTCCACTTCAGGTCGTTGAAGATGATGGTGCCCAGAAGTCGGACACAGGGAACTCTTTCAACTTCTTTGTCATCAATACGGATTGGAGGAGAGGGGGTTGACGTGCTTCCTAAAATCAACAATCATCTCAACAGTGTGAGAATCTGCTCAGCTGCCTGTGCAGACAGGCAGCGTTTTGACCACTGTTCACGTCTGCATTCTGCAGGTCTCTTTAAGAGAGACCTTTTGTCAGTTCTGCAGCTTGCTGCTGAGGAATTTGCATACATTCGTTATGCAAATCCCCTACCTGCCTCCTGTGATGACTGGCAGTATAAAGGTTGGGATTACCCACAGTCCTTTGCTGGTCATTCCTTCAGGGTTTGTAGTAACACTCCTAGAGAGTGTCAGCCATGCTACTTCTTGTTGAAGTTATCTTGGAGTAATTCTGAGGACTGCACTAGGCAGTTTCTTTAGTGCCGTCAGGATTGCTTATCTGTTTGTTCGTCTGTTGCGGCTGTCCTGTCCCAGCGGTGGTCGATAGGAAGTCGTTCTGTGTGTCTGGGTGCTAACCGGAACAGCGGTTGTTGCTGGTAGCCCCTTCTGTTCTGTTTCCCTGGATCGTGCTAGCCTTTTTTCGCTAGTACTGTGGATCCTTCTGTTCTGCTACTCTGTACCTGGATCACACTTGCCTTGCGCTAGTGCTGTGGATCCTTCTGTTCTGTCTTCCTGGATCGCGCTACCCACTTTTGCTAGTGCTGTGGATCCTATCTCTCGCTTGTCCCTGTTTTCGTGTGTCTGTCTTGTCTGATACGAACGCTTGCTGTAGGCTCGGTGAGGTAACCGTTTAGCAAGCGCTCCCGTTCTCTGTTTCGTGTTTGTCTGTCTTTGGTTAGTTAGGCGTGCTTGTCTCTGTTGTGCGTAACACGTGGAGACCGCGCACGAATGCGTGCACTGTTGCGAATGAGTGCGGTGTTCGCGTTCAGCTAGCGTTTGTTATTTTCCTTATCTTTCTCTTTGTATGATTTACTGTGCCTTTGCTACCCTGGTGCTCTGTCCTGCTCAGTCTTGTGTCGCTATTGGCAATCGCCATTCTTGCGATTGCATTTCCTACTTCGTTTCCGCCGTTGTGTGTTCGCCGTTGCTGGGTGGCGACTAGTTTGGTGGGCACACATTGGTTCTGTCCCTTTGCTCTGTTCCCTGTGGGCTATTCAGCCCTGCCTGATTGTACCTTGTCCTGGATCTGTACAATTCCCATTTGGCATCTGTGACTGTGCAGCGGCTGTGTTCGCCTGCACTCCACAGCGCCATCTGCCGGTGGGAATTGCCCTCTGTGGGTGCATAGCACCTAGCCTGGGTGTCCTCAATTATACGCTTGTGCAGGAAATCCGCCGCGTCAGCGCACGTCTGGTGCGCTGACCACGGAGACGATTCCACAATCGATACAAACAGTCTTTGCCGTGTTTAGGACCAGCCCATTCTCCCTGCACCAGTGGCAGATGCTTTCAACCTGGTGGCGGTACGCTTCCTCATCATTTTTGGTGATGAGGCCGATGATGGTGGTGTCGTCAGCAAATTTGATCACTTTGATGGAGTCCGCTGTGGATCTGCAGGCGTTCGTATACAGGGAGAACAGGAATGGTGACAGGATGCACCCTTGTGGTGCTCCTGTATTTGTAATCCGAGGTTGAGAGGAGATGGTGCCTAGCTTAACGACCTGGGATCTGTTGGTGAGGAAGTCTGTGATCCACAGGCGCAGAGTGGGGTGAACCCCGAGTGCGGCAAGGTTCTCCTGAAGTATTTTGGGGCTGATGGTATTGAACGCTGAGCTGAAGTCCAGAAGGAGGATCCTGGCGTACGTGCCGGGTTTGTCCAGGTGTTCAAGGAGAAGCTCCAGGCAGATATTGATGGCGTCGTCGGTGGATCTGTTTGCTCTGTATGCAAACTGGTGCTGATCCAGCAGGGCCTTGAACAGTATAAACTAGACCATGTCCCCCCCCAGTCTGAGATGGCAACTCCAACTTAGTGAGGACAACAGAGTGGAGGGTGACAATCTGGAATGGTTGGAGTTTTTGGAAGGGTGTTCGATAAAAGCTATGGAAATTAATATTGCTCAGAAATCAGCTAAACTTAAGTCTGTGAGCTATGGGATAGATCTTATGAAAGAGCAGATGGTCCCCTTGAAGACTCTGGATGATTATTCCAGACTCTCTAAGGTGTGTCAGGATGCCATGGTTAAGGGCAAAAAGGTGATTAGAGATAGGAAATGTAAGAAATTTAAACGAGACAAAATAGACTGTAGATCTAAAAACATGTATAAATGGCAAAAACCAAGAAAACCTTATATACCAAAACCTACAGAACCCCCACCTGTTGATAGGAACCCTCCTCCACATCACCCGTACCACCCACCCCATAAGCGACCTTTCCAACTCCCATGATACAATTCCCACCAACCCAATTACCCATCATATAATCGCCAATATGAATATCCTGTCCCCACGTACTGTATAATAGATATGCTCCTTTAGAACCTAGGACCCCTTTTCAGGAGACTCCACATTACCATCCCTCTCCACGGAGAACACCATATGTCCACCCGATGCGTCCCAAGAGACCAGTGGGCCAAACCCCATACCACCAACCACGACCCAGACCCCTTCCATTACCTCAAAGACCCAAACCACCACCATACGATCATCGAGTATACGGGGAAGTATGGGAAAGAAAAAGATTCAGAGAGGACGAGGAAGAAGGGGAGGAAGGAAACTACACTCCAGACATAAATAGACAGAGAGAATAATGTCCAATTTTGAGGGTATTTTTGAAGTATGAAATGTAACACTGACTGAAGATAGGAAAAAGATCCTTGATAGAGGCCTCAAGTTTATCCTGGACATACAGATAAACAAATTTGAGACTTACATCGATGTGAATACATATATTAGAAAGATTAACATCAAAAAAGTTTTCTACAACAGACCGCCCTGCTACGGACCAGCCAATACCCCCCCCCATATATCAGCATACCAACCTCAAAAAGCCATCCCTGTTTAACCCTAACCTTATGAATAATAAGTATGTGGATATTTTTTTTAAAAAGTGGTTCTGGTGGAATTGGGTGATATTGGTATCAAACATAACCGTTATGCAAGATCAAATTTCACCAAGAATGAACATTTGTTACTACAAGAGATGGGTAAAGATGGGACATATGTTGTAAAACTAGCAGAAAAAGGGGAGGGGGGGTATTGTGGTCTGGGAAATGCTTATATTAATGAGATCCAACAGCAATTGAATATTGACACTTATAAACCGTTAAGAGGTGACCCTACCATCACATATAGGGCTTGATTCAGTAAACGGTGCTTACCCAGTTAGCACGCCTAAAGACTTTGGGCGTGATAACTAGGGTGCTAACTGGGTCAGCACCGTTTACTAAATTTACATCGCGCGCAAAGTCCCACACTGAAAACGTTGCGTGCCCACAGAGCGGTGTGCGCGAAATGTCGCATCGCGGTGCGACGAAAACGGTGCGTTGATGCGCCTATAAGGTCGCATTGCGTGCGACTTTAACGTCACATGGTGTGACTTTAAGGTCGCACCCAATGCGACCTTATAGGCGCATCGGGTGCGCTGTTTTCGCGGTGCGCGCGCAAAGTTTTGCGTGCGGGACTGTGCGCGCGATGTGAATTTAGTAAAGGGTGCTAACCCAGTTAGCACCCTAGTTATCACACCTAAAGTCTTTAGATGTGAATTTATCATGCCTAAACTAACTTTAGGCATGATATAGGGCTTTTCACAGGTGTGCTAACACTTAGCACGGTTTACTGAATCGAGCCCATAGGGCCTGATTCACAAAGCAGTGCTAACAGTTAGCACGCTGGTGAAAAGCCCTTTATCATGCCTAAACTCAGTTTAGGCATGATAAGTTTAGGTGTGATAAGTTTAGGTGTGATAAGTTTAGGCATGATAAGTTTAGGTGTGATAAGTTTAGGCATGATAAGTTTAAGCGCCAACTGGGTTAGCACCGCAGTGCACAGCTGATCGAAAGTTTTGCGCTAGCAAAGTCTGGAGCACTTCGCATAGAGTTTAATGGCGCTGCTTTGCGTGCGATCTAAACTTATCATGCCTAAACTTATCATGCCTAAACTTATTATGCCTAAACTTATCACGCCTAAACTGGCTTTTCACCAGCGTGGTGCAATGGTTATCACGCCTAAAGTCTCTAACTGAGTTAGCGCCGCTTTGTGAATCGAGCCCATAGAGTTGAATTGGAATCCCTATTAAGGGATGGTTTTACGCAAGGTATCTTGACCCAAAAGGAATTTGATTATTTAAATATCAAATATCCTAGAAGGCCAGTGATATATGCACTCCCCAAATTGCATAAAAATCAGGAGGCCCCACCCGGTAGGCCCATTGTATTCACATGGTGACCTATCGGGTGGGGGAATATCTTGATCAATTTCTTCAGCCCTTGGTAGCAACCACCCCGGCCTTTCTAAAGGACACCCTTGATGTCATCTTGCATATTGATGAGGTCAACCAGTTAACTCAGAGATTAGACCACCCAGTTTTCATATGTACTGCTGACGTCAAGTCATTATATACATGTATACCGCAGGAGAGATCTTTGGAGGTGATTGGGAGATATTTGGAAGGTATAGGAAATTTACTTGAACCTCAGATAGAAAAAGCTATGTACATTCTTTGTACTTTTCTTTTTGAAAAAGCTATGTACATTCTCGTTCACTAAGAACTATTTTTGGTTTGAACAGCGTTTTTACAGCCAAGAACGCGGAGTAGCTATGGGGGCAAAACATGCTCCCAGTGTAGCAAACCTATATATGTCAGCTTGGGAGGAACAACACCTGGGGAGCTTTAAAGGGGGACCATTGATATCCTGGAAAAGGTTTATCGATGACTGTCTGTTTTTTGGGGAGGCAGATGAGGAGTCGCTACGCTCATTTATCTCCCATATTAACGACAATCATTGGAACTTTCAATTTGAGGTCTCATATAGTTTGACATCAGCAATTTTGTTAGATTTGAATATATTTTTAGCAGATGGCTTGTGGAGAACAAAATGTTTCTTTAAGGGAACAGATCGAAATTCTTATATTAGATATGATAGCTGCCACTACCGCCCATGGCTTAACAATGTCCCTAGAGGACAATTTTGTAGAATTATGAGAAATTGTTCCTATGAAACCGATTACTGCGATCAGTCCCAGATCATAGAAGATCGTTTTTTATCTAAGGGATATGATCCAGACATTATACGTAGGGAAAGAATGAAGGTCCTGCAGGAAGGACGCACTGTCTGACTCAGTGGCGTAGCTAAGGAGCTGTGGGTTTTACGTTGAGGCCCCCCAAGCACTCTATACATAACAATTTATACGGCACACCAAGACCTGCCAATGGCAACTACAGTATCAGAGGTGCAAGAAGGGGATGGGGAACAGTTTGTTATTGATTACCGCTATTCAAAATACAGTGGGTTGCAAAAGTATTCGGCCTCCTTGAAGTTTTCCACATTTTGTCACATTACTGCCACAAACATGCATCAATTTTATTGGAATTCCACATGAAAGACCAATACAAAGTGGTGTACATGTGAGAAGTGGATCGAAAATCATACATCATTCCAAACATTTTTAACAAATAAATAACTGCAAAGTGGGGGTGTGCGTAATTATTCAGCCCCCTGAGTCAATACTTTGTAGAACCCCCTTTTGCTGCAATTACAGCTGCCAGTCTTTTAGGGTATGTCTCTACCATCTTTGCACATCTAGAGACTGAAATCCTTGCCCATTCTTCTGTGCAAAACAGCTCCAGCTCAGTCAGATTAGATGGACAGCGTTTGTGAACAGCAGTTTTCAGATCTTGCCACAGATTCTCGATTGGATTTAGATCTGGACTTTGATTGGGTCATTCTAACACATAGATATGTTTTGTTTTAAACCATTCTATTGTTGCCCTGGCTTTATGTTTAGGGTCATTGTCCTGCTGGAAGGTGAACCTCTGCCCCAGTCTCAAGTCTTTTGCAGTCTCCAAGAGGTTTTCTTCCAAGTTTGCCCTGTATTTGGCTCCATCCATCTTCCCATTAACTCTGACCAGCTTCCCTGTCCCTGCTGAAGAGAAGCACCCCCCGAGCATGATGCTGCCACCACTATATTTGACAGTGGGGATGGTGTGTTCTGAGTGATGTGCAGTGTTAGTTTTCTGCCACACATAGCATTTTGCATTTTGGCCCAAAAGTTCCATTTTGGTCTCATCTGACCAGAGCACCTTCTTCTACATGTTTGCTGTGTCCCCCACATGGCTTGTGGCAAACTGCAAACAGGACTTCCTATGCTTTTCTTTTAACAATGCCGTTCTTCTTGCCACTCTTTCATAAAGGCCAACTTTGTACAGTGCATGACTGATAGTTGTCCTATGGACAGAGTCTCCCACGTGAGCTGTAGATCTCTGCAGCTTGTCCAGAGTCACCATGGGCCTCTTGACTGCATTTCTGATCAGCGCTCTCCTTGTTCGGCCTGTGAGTTTAGGTGGATGGCCTTGTCTTAGTAGGTTTACAGTTGTGCCATACTCCTTCCATTTCTGAGTGATCGCTTGAACAGTGCTCCTTGGGATGTTCAAGGCTTTGGAAATCTTTTTGTAGCCTAAGCCTGCTTTAAATTTCTCAATAACTTGAACCCTGACCTGTCTTGGGTGTTCTTTGGACTTCACGGTGTTGTTGCTCCCAATATTCTCTTAGACAACCTCTGAGGCCCTCACAGAGCAGCTGTATTTGTACTGACATTAGATTACACACAGGTGCACTCTATTTAGTCATTAGCACTCATCAGGCAATGTCTATAGGCAACTGACTGCACTCAGATCAAAGGGGGCCGAATAATTATGCACACACCACTTTGCAGTTATTTATTTGTAAAAAAAATGTTTGGAATCATGTATGATTTTTGTTCTACTTCTCACGTGTACACTACTTTGTGTTGGTCTTTCATGTGGAATTCCAATAAAATTGATTCATGTTTGTGGCAGTAATATGACAAAATGTGCAAAACTTCAAGGGGGCCGAATACTTTTGCAACCAACTGTATCTGTAGAAGTGATTATTATGAGCACAGGACCAATAGAGAGCTAATACTGTAGTTGAGGCAGGGCCCTTCGGGGCCCCTCTGGCCCAAGGGCCCTGATGCGGTCGCTACCTCTGCAACCCCTATTGCTTCGCCCCTGGTCCGACTACAAAAAAAGACCTCCACTGTCAATAATTTGAACAATGAATATTCATTCCAGCAATCACCATTCTGTAAAACATGTCATGAATAAAAATTGGGGTATCTTAAAGAAAGACATGGTCATTGGCCCCAATTAGAGATGTCGCAAACCTCCGATTTTCGGTTCGCGAACCCAGTTCGCGAACCTTCGCGGAAGGTTCGGAAAAGTTCGCGAACCGCAATAGACTTCAATGGGGATGCGAACTTAAAAAAATAGAAAAAATTATGCTGGCCACAAAAGTGATGGAAAAGATGTTTCAAGGGGTCTAACACCTGGAGGGGGGCATGGCGGAGTGGGATATATGCCCAAAGTCCCGGGGAAAAATCTGGATGTGACGCAAAGCAGCGTTTTAAGGGCAGAAATCACATTGAATGCTAAATTGCAGGCCTAAAGTGCTTTAAAACATCTTGCATGTGTATACATCAATCAGGGAGTGTAATTAGAGTTCTGCTTCACACTGACACACCAAACTCACTGTGTAACGCACCGCAAACAGCTGTTTGCGTAGTGACGGCCGTGCTGGACTGGTGCGCACCGTGGCGAGAGTGTAGGCCGTGGCGGTTTTCAAGCCCATATGGTCGCCGGGCTGTGGTAGCTCAATGATAGAACAACAGTGACTGTCCAGCTGATCAAATTTGGTCTAACCACAATGAAGCAACGACCTTATTATCTTTTGTGTCCCACCCCCACCCGAGACACTCATATAGCCGGCGGTCATTGCTTCATTGTGATTCACAAGCTCCTTCACCGCGATAAGGTAATGATCACGAAGGGAGATGGGCACATGTACATGCCTTTTGTTTTTTTGTTGCAGCCACCCGCAGTGCAGCCAGAAAAATTAGGCAGGCATGTACACGCACCAGAAAAATTAGCAGCGGCCTTAAAAATTCAGGAATCTGCCAAGAGTCCTGGACCCTGTTGGTGGTGGCGGAGAAGGCAAGCGGCCTGCAGGCAGAGATGCTGTGTGTGGGGACTGACTTAGTCTTCGGTCGTGCAGTAGCCCTCTGTGATCCATTCCTCATTCATTTTGATAAAGGTCAGGTACTGAACACTGTCGTAACTTAGGCGACTTCTCTTCTCAGTGACTATGCCTCCAGCTGCACTGAAGGTCCTTTCTGACAGGACGCTTGCGGCAGGGCAAGAGAGAAGTTGTATGGCAAATTGGGACAGATCTGGCCACAGGTCAAGCCTGCGCAACCAGTAGTCTAAGGGTTCATCATCGCTGCGCGCAGTGTCTACATCCACACTCAAGGCCAGGTAGTCGGCTACCTGCCGGTCCAGGCGTTGGTGGAGGGTGGATCCAGAAGGACTATTGTGAGGAGTTGGACTAAAGAATGTCCGCATGTCCAACATCACCCTGAGATCGCTGGAGCTTCCTGTTCTTGCCTGCGTGGACTTGGGTGGAGGAGGGTTACTGCCAGTGGTACCTTGATTGCGTTGTGCAGCCACATCACCCTTAAATGCATTGTAAAGCATCATCGACAGCTTGTTCTGCAGGTGCTGCATCCTTTCCGCCTTCTGTTGAGTTGGTAACAGGTCCGCCACTTTGTGCCTGTACCGGGGGTTTAGTAGCGTGGCCACCCAGTACAGGTCATTCGCCTTGAGTTTTTTGATACGGGGGTCCCTCAGCAGGCTGGACAACATGAAAGAGGCCATCTGCACAAAGCAGGATGCAGACGTACTCTCCATCTCCTCTTGCTCTTCCTCAGTGATGGGACGCAACTCCTCTTTCTCCACCCAGCCACGAACAATACTACGGGAACGTGGAGCAGCAGAAGCCCCCTGTGATGGCTGCCGCGGTTGTTCTTCTTCCGCCGCCTCTTCCTCCTTCACAGAAACACCTTCCTCATCACCATCATCAGAGTCTGACTCCTCTCCTTCCCCACATGACTCCTCTTCTTCCTCCTCCTCCTCCTCCCTCTGTGCTGCCGCAGGTGTTGTGGAAACATCGGGTTCGGATGTAAATCGCTCCCACGACTCCTGTTGCTGTAACTGTTCTCGTTCACGCTCCTCCACAGCTGTATCCACCACTCTACGCACGGCACGCTCCAGGAAGTAGGCGTAGGGGATCAAGTCGCTGATGGTGCCCTCAGCGCGACTCACCAGTTTGGTCACCTCCTCAAAGGGCTCCATGACCCTGCATGCATTTCGCATCAGTGTCCAGTTGTTGGGCCACAACATCCCCATCCTCCCAGATTGTGTCCTTGTACTGTAATGATACAGGTACTGGGTGACGGCTTTCTCCTGGTCTAGCAGGCGAGAGAACATCAGCAGGGTGGAATTCCAGCGAGTCGGGTTATCGCAAATCAGGCTGTGTAAGAGCGCCTAAAATGCCCACACAACTTCCTGGCCTGCTTCAGGACATCCTCTAAGCCTGGGTACTTGAACACAAATCTTTGCACGACCAGATTCAGCACATGTGCCATGCAGGGTACGTGTGTCAGCTTTCCCAAATTCAACACAGAAATGAGATTGCTGCCGTTGTCACACACCACGTTGCCAATCTCAAGCTTGTGCGGGGTCAGCCATTGCTCCACCTGTTTGTTAAGAGCAGCCAGGAGAGCTGCTCCAGTGTGACTCTCCGCTTTGAGGCAAGACATGTCTAACACTGCGTGACACCGTCGTACACGGCATGCAGCATTGGCCCTGGGGTGCGGGGGCTGTGTAGCTGGAGAGGAGATCGCGGCACCAGCCAAGGAGGAGGAGGAGGATAACAACAGCGAAGAGGTGGTAGCAGGCGGAGAGGTGGTGGCTGGAGGCCTGCCTGCAAGCCGTGGAGGTGTGACAAGTCGTTCCGCTGTGCAGCCACGTACTCCCTGCTTGCCATCGGTCACCAGGTTGACCCAATGGGCTGTGTATGTAATGTAGCGGCCCTGCCCGTGCTTGGCAGACCAGGCATCCGTGGTCAGGTGGACCCTTGACCCAACGCTCTTCACAAGAGATGACACCACATGCCTCTCAACTGCATGGTACAGTTTGGGTATGGCCTTTTGTGAAAAATAATTGCAGCCTGCTATCTTCCACTGCGGTGTACCAATGGCCACAAACTTACGGAAAGCCTCCAACTCCACCAGCTTGTATGGTAATAGCTGGCGAGCTAATAGTTCCACCACGCCAGCTGTCAGACGCCGGGCAAGAGGGTGACTGGCAGACATTTGCTTCTTACGCTCAAATACTTCCTTCACGGACAGCTGGATACTGCTGTAGGCAGAGGAGAAGGAACCGCTCAAGGGAAGAGGCGGTGTGGAGGAGGGTGGCTGTGAAGGTGCAAGGGAGAAAGCGGATGAAGACGATGCACCAAAAGGAGGAAGAGGAGAAGGAGGGTGGCTTGTCTTTTGGGTGCTGCTTTTCCTCAGGTGTTCTTTCCATAGCTGTTTGTGCCTTCTGTCCAGGTGCCTTCGTAAGGCACTTGTCCCTACGTGAGAGTTGGCCTTTCCATGGCCCAATTTTTGCTGGCAGAGACAACAGATGGCTTTGCTCCGATCTGAGACACACATGTTAAAAAATCTCCAAACCGCTGAGCCCCCCTGGGGTGATAGCGCTACGTGGCATCAGCAGCTGACGTTGAAGGGCATGTTGGCTGGCTGTCCATAGCTGGCGATACATGGTGCCGGACACTGCCCCCAGCTGTTTCTGAGGATGAGCTCCCTCTGCTTCTATCATGGAGTCGTCTCCTCCTACTCCTCTTTGACTCCCCCTCTGAACTGTCCTCCTGGTCATCTCCTCTACTGCGAACATACGTGGCATCCATATAATCGTCATCATAATTCTCCTGCCCAGCTTCGCTTTCCTCAGACACCTCCTCAACTGCACCAACTTCAGGTGGTACATCATCCCCCTCCTCACGCGTTACGTCCATACTATCGCCACCTAACTCAGACGTATGAGGTGGTGTACCTGCACCTTCTTCTTGTTTTTGCAGTAGTGGCTGGGAATCCGTGATTTCACCACCACCACCAAATAACTCCAAATGCAGCGGATGTGGTGCTTGTTGTAGCGCTGGTGGCTGCGGGAGATGAGGTATTCTGTGTTAAATAGTCAAGCACGTCCTGATCTTGGGAAGTGATGGCACGTGCCTTCTTCTGAGCACTGTATTTTGGGCCAGGTCCACACGAAATCACAGCAACACCACCTCGCACAGACCTGCCGGTGCCTGGTGGCCTTCCTCTGGGTCTGCCTCTACCTCTTCCTCTACCTGGTTTGTCCATTTTGTCCATCTCGGGGGGATGCTAGGTATATGCAGTGAGCTGGGTTCACTCAACACAACAGGTAGTTAGATGCAGTGAGGTGGGTTCACTCAACACAACAGGTAGTTAGATGCAGTGAGGTGGGTTCACTGAACAGTAAAGGTACTGTAACGAAAAATCTGCAACGCCGGATGGATTGCGGAAATATGGTCGCATCCAGTCCGGCAAGCGGACCTTCCAACGCGGGATGCGGAAATTCGTCCGCATCCGCTGCGCACACCCGTCCGAGCACTCTGCTCCAAGCTCACCAACATGCTGTTCACCAGGGTTCTGCCATCTTGCCTCTAGGGGGTGCGGCCGCACGCCAGACACACCTTTATACTCTTAGAAAGCGTGTCAGCTGACCTGGAGGTCAGCTGACATTTTAGCCTGCTCTGATTGGTTGCTGCCTGGGGTGGAGACTTCTCTCCCAGGCAGTATATAAGGAAGTGCTTTTCAGTCACACTTCGTCTGTGTTTGCGATACCCTGTGTCAGCACTCAGACCTTAGACTAGATCCCAGGTGTTGAAACCAAGGACTTCACACCTAGACTAGGAGATTATTATTGTTATTGATTCTCTGTGTCTGATTCTGTGCCTGTCTTGACTTCTCTTCTGCTTCCTGATTCTGTACTCTGCCAGCCCATACCGTTAACGACTATTGGCTTGGTTCCTGACTATTCTCTCGTCTCACGTCTCTGTACTGTTGCCGCCTGTACTGTTGCCGAACCTCTTTCTGTCTGACCTTGCTCCCTTCAGTGGATCGTCTCCCACTGTTGGGTTATTATCTGAGGCTTGCCTCCCTGAGACGCCGGCCCTAGCAGACCGTCACTGCCAGAGGCCGAGATTCCTCCACTGCCACTTTGGGGGATCTCACACACTGGGTTCCCATTCAGAGGTAACCACACCTCTGAGGAATTGCCGTGTGGTGGATATTTCCACAACCTTGTGAATATTTACTGCTTTGTTTATTTCCATGTTGTTCGTGTGTCCACTGCTTTATTTCTATTATTGCTATATAATCGGGTCTATCCTTGTATTATTGGCGATACTGCGGATTCCCAATAATCAAGGTTCGGGGTGTGACACTGGTCTGAGTAGATCATTTCAGGCACTTACCGTGTTAGTGAGCCTTCCGCTGATTTACCATCAGGAAGATACTGACTATTTCACTCTAACATATCTGCATTGGTGGTGATTCTGTATATCACCACTTAATCAGATATTTGTGCCTCTTGCTGACACCAATCCTTACAGAAACACAGACCATAAAGAAGTAAGATGGAGGGGGTGATAAACCAGCTTCAGACTGTAAGGGCAGAGTTAGAACAGCTGAAGATTACTGTAACTGCACAGCAGGCTCAGATTACACAGTTAAATGAGACTGTCCAAAGGTTGCAATCACCACTTAACGTTCTACCTCCCCCGGCTCTTAGCGAGCCTAAAATGAACATTCCTGAGAAATTTTCAGGCACAAGGTCAGATTTCCAGAATTTCCGTCACAGAGTGCTGTCTTACTTTGAGATGAAACCTGTGTCCTCGGGAACCGAGGCTCAGAAGGTCACTCTTATCAAGACTCTATTGCATGCAGATTCCCAGACGTGGGCTTATGGCTTACCTGATGAGCATCCTGCTCTGTCTTCTGTCCAGGAGTTTTTTAAGGCCATGGCGGTCATCTACGATGATCCAGATAGTGCCGCCACGGCCGAACGTAAGCTCAAAAACCTTAGACAAGGACGCAGTACTGCTGAGGAGTATGCGTCAGAGTTTAGGAAGTGGGCTGTGTCCTCTAGATGGGAGCGATATGCACTCTTGGATAGATACCTAGATGGGTTGTCGGAAGCAGTAACTGACGTGATGGTTAGTCATCCGGAACCCAAAGATCTAGATGAGGCTATTACGCTGTCTATTAAAATAGATAGGCGTCTGAGGTACAACAAGAAGGGCAGGTACCCCATGTACTCTAGGACTTCTGGGGCCAGTAGCTCGGCAGCAGTTGAGACTGAGGAGCCGATGCAGTTAGGCCACGGGCGCCTCACGGAGGCGGAAAGGTCAAGAAGACGCAGAGAGGGTCTTTGCATGTACTGCGGGGAAAAGGGCCACATTGCACAAAACTGTGGTAGGAAGTCGGGAAACTCCTCGGCTTAGGTGTGGTAGGGGGTACCACCCTAAGCGGAATTGTTTTACCTCCAAAACAAGAAAAAAATTTATTGCCCTGTTCCCTAAATTGGGAAGGGCAGAACTTTCCTACCACAGCATTTGTAGATTCCGGGTCAACAGCTAACTTTTTAGATTTAAGCTTTGCTTTAAGTTTAAATATCCCTGTACTTCCGGTAGGAAGACACTTATATGTTACAGCGATTGATGACACTCCTTTGCAAGGAAAGTCCCCACCTTGTCAGACACCTCCCCTCTCGCTGCAAGTGGGAGCTCTGCACAGGGAGGTCATACAGTTTTTCGTTTTAAAGATGTCTACCTCTACGGTGATACTAGGGTTGTCCTGGTTACGATTACATTCTCCTCAGTTTGATTGGGGGAATGGGCAGTTGACTACTTGAAGAAAAAATTCCCGGCAGGACTCGACCCTTTAAAGTGCATATCAGTATTTATTGCATTATAATGGCAGCCGTACAACAGCAATGCAACAGCATGACGTTTCGGGCAAGAGCCCTTTATCAAATGCTGAAGTTCACATCCTTTTCACAAGCTTATATTACCATTCTAAATGACACACTCCCCTCTTGGGGGTGGGCACAATCCTTAAAGTTACACCCTATACAACATTCAAAATAACACACTCCCCTCTTGGGGGTGGGCTCAATCCTTAAAGTTACAAGTCCCTAATTTGGGTAACAAGAAGAAAGCGCAGCAACCCTATTGAATAAAATTACAAAAAACATCTGAGGCTAAAATCCTCGTTCAACCCCCCTGGTGTCTGAGTCCCCAGCCTGTCCATCCAGCAAGCCTCCCTTCTTAAAAGGGTATTCCTATGATCCATCCCTTCACGATTCTGCACCACCTCCAGCACCTGCCATCTTAACTGTGTCACTCTATGGCGCAATTCTATAAAATGGCGCGCCAGTGGGGATTCTTTTTTCGTTTGTAAATCACCTTTTTTTCTCCTTGGGGGGGTTTTGTATGTTACTTTTATGCTCATTGAGCCTAGTTTTTATCTCACGTGTGGTCTGGCCCACATAGGCCAGGCCACATGGACATTTAATAAGGTACACCACCCCCTTGGTATCACATGTGGCATAATGTTTAAGTGGGATAGAAATCCCTGAGCTAGGATGGTGTACAACGGGACCTTTTATGATACTATTACAATGTTGGCATCCTAAACAAGGATATGTCCCTGTTTTTTCTGGTCCTAAAAATCTTTGTTTTTTACCACCCGTGCGGCCTATATCTGCCCGCACTAGATGGTCCTTTATTGATTTACCACGTCTATACACGAATCTCGGTGGAGTCTTACAGATATGGACAAGCTGGGGGTCACTCTCTATAACTGGCCAAAACTTGTGGACTGCTTCCCGGAGAAACCTAGATCCACTCCCATAAGTAGTGATAAAATTTATTTCTCCTGACTCTGCATTGGTGTCAACTTTGCATTCTCTCAATGACCTCCTATCAAGTGCTAAGACCTCTGCTGCAATTTCTTTACATCTCTTCTCACTATAGCCTCTGGTGATGAAATCCTGTGTGAGCAGTTGTGCCTGTTCTAAATATAATTCATCGGTGGAGGTAATCCTCCTGGCCCTTACAAATTGACTCTTAGGGAGCCCCCGAATAAGTGGACGGGGATGACAGCTCTCCGCCATCAGGAAAGAGTTTTTATCAGTTGTCTTTCTGTATAAATTTGTTATCACCTCACTCTCCCCCTTCGTGATTTCGACATCCAAGAAATGCAATCTATGGGTGTCGTATTCCATCTTAAACTTTAATGTAGGATGCCTATGATTTAAAGACTGAAAGAACTGGCACAACTCCTCCTCACTCCCTCTCCAACAAAAAAATAAGTCATCAATAAATCTGCAGTACCCCAGGATGCGCCCCTGGGCGTCACCTCCCAAAATATGGGTATTCTCAAAATCTGACATGACGATATTAGCTACTGAAGGGGCATAAGGCGCCCCCATGGGCACACCCTGGGTCTGCAGATAAAACAAATCTCCAAATCTGAAATAAGAGTGAGTCAGACAAAATTCCAACATTGACATGATAAAAATGAGCATCTCATTTTTAACCCTTACATCTCCTCTCATCTTTTCTTGCACTGACTGTAAAGCCTCCACATGTACAATGTTATTATACAAATTTACGACATCCATGGACACCAAAAAATTCACACCCTCCATATCAATATTCTCCAATCTATTCAAAAAATGGGTAGTGTCCTTCAGACAAATCTCATTTTCTTTAACTATAGGCTGCAGCCACGAATCGATGTATATCCCCAAAGGCTCCGCCAGGGAGTCCACTGCAGAAACAATGGGTCTCCCTGGCGGACACCCGAGGTCCTTATGAATTTTTGGTAGCGTATAAAACACTGGTACCCTTGGTGTATCCTTTTTAAGAACAGCCAACAATTCTCTCCCAATGATACCAGTGCTTGCTGCATCATCCAGCATTGCATCCAATTCTCTTTTAAACACATGAGTGGGATCATTAGACAACCTTCTATACATCTGTTCATTATCCAATTGATGTTTAACCTCCATTTCATAATCTTTACGATCTTGTATTACAATGGCCCCCCCTTTATCCGCTTTTTTAATTATTATGGATGTGTCCCCTTTAAGAGCCATTAATGCACTAAATTCATCTCTCGTCAAATTATATTGCCTCCTTTTATTTTTCTCAATACAGCGCTTAGTCTCTTTCAACACCAACCTCTCAAACAATTCAAGTGCATTACTAGTAAATGGGGGGTCTTGTTTACTCTTGGGTCTCAGTCTTTTAGGAATCTCTGCTTCTTCTTTCTGTATTACTGTTAGTTCTTTATCTTTCCTTGGTCTATGGAGACCAAACCAAGTTCTCCATCTGATATTCCGTGTATACTTATACAGATCTACTCTCACATTAAACATATTGATCCCTGATGTTGGAACAAATCCCAATCCCTTATTCAAGACATTCATCTCTAACTGTGTCATCTTTCTACTGGAAATGTTATAAACAGTACAGTTTCTATCACCGATCTTTCTATCCTGCTGCATATATAGATTCCCATCACTCTCTGTGTCTTTATCTCCCACCACTGTGTTATCCTCAGTGTGTTCATTACTTACAGTTCTCAGCTGCGCTGCTGGAATAGTGACAGGGACGACATCGGTGTCTACCTGTCGGCGCTTACTCACTGAGTCTGCCTCCGGGTTGCCGGGTGTTGCATCCCTGATGGACGGGGTGGCGGGAGTGCACGGCTGTCGGCACATGTTCACTGCGGCTGGCTCCGAGTAACTGGGCGCTTCACTTGCTGGTGTGGGTAGC